>NC_030423.2:29006402-29266402 GCF_001660625.3 Ictalurus punctatus
TCATGGACACGGGTGTCGGTGCCATCACTGGGTGTTGTGTTTATTTCAGTGGTGTTGTGTTCGTCACTGACCTCTTCTAGCTGTGGCTCTGGTGTGTGGTTACCCCCGTCTGCCCCAGGCTCCTGTTCTGCGTGGGCAGCTCGGCCGTGTATGCCCGATCTCCCGACACCCAAAACACCTCAGGCGTTCGGTGGTGGCAAAAACGGTGTAGCTGCTGTCGCCGACTTTACACTTAAAGTTAACATCCAGTGTTTGTTCGCGGTTGTTAATAAACATATAAACCCGTCTCCGGAAAGACCGGATGTGTTTCACCGCGGAGTTCTTACAGCCGAGCGGAATATCCGTCATGGGGCTGGAGAACTTTCCGAAGCGGGCTTCATCATCAGTTCGTTTGTAACGAAGGGGGGCACGTTAGAGAAAACGACCCGCGTCGCAGGGGCAGAAAGAGGGGTGACGTGTAGCATGACACCTTTCAGCCATATTCCATTTTCAGACAGCGTATTGGCGAGTCTTTCTTTCTTTAGGAAAACAACCACAGCTTTGTACATTCGAGAGACGGAATAGATGTTCTCACACCCGACCTGCTCTCCCACCGCCAGCAGAACCTCCTCCACCTGTTCTCCGTTCTCCGGTACACACCTGACCCGCTCGCTCTCACCCGCTCTCAACTTTCACCAACCACTGATAACTCAATAACGTGACATTCAATAAATTAAATGAAAGAAAAGCAAAATGACAAACTCGCGGAAAACTTTTGCCAAACTGATCTCATGCGCTCCACACACCACGCTCACTCCTCCACCGCGCATGAGCACAGAGAGAGAGAGAGAGAGCGAGAGAGAGAGAGAGACAGAGAGAGAGAGAGAGACAGAGAGAGAAACATGGCCGCCTCCTTGTTTGTCTTTTGTTAGTGATGCTCTAACAGTAAACGCTGCGTGTGTATGTTGAGACTGATCTAAAGTAAACACTAGTGTATATACAGTAAAGGTAAGGTGCTAGTCTGGTTACTGTCGGCGCTGATGACGTCACGTGGTGAACTCCGGGTTGAGGAGATCATCCCGGGTTCCTGAGTAGGAATTCCGAGCCGAGTTTCCTTTTGGAAAATTCACAGTTATCTTTGGCTCTTTTTTATTATTGTTTCTTTAGGAAATGGAATTCAGCAATGAAGATTATTTGTGAAATTAAACCACAAGAACGGAGGATTCATCGTGTGATGATGTAAGGCCTCGCTCTCAGACCAGGTGTAGTAACTTACGCCCAAAAGTCTTCGACTGTGTCAAACTTCGAGATGAGTCGCAGGTTGGCTTGCCAGGTTTTACTTTTGTCGTTCTTAAAGAACCACAGAGCCCATCTGGGGGGAAGGGGGGGGGGGGGGGGGGGGGGACAACGACAACACACAGCGTGATTAATCACAACGCTTTCAGTTTCCATGAGGTTCCGTCTAATCCCGTCATACGGGAATTACAAGAAGGAAGAGGAAAAGGAAAAGAAGAAGTGAATGGAGAGGGATGAGAAAGAAGAAGTAGGACAATTACAAGATGAAGGAGTAGGAGGAGAAGAAAAGAAGGAGGAGAAGACAGATGATGACGAAGGAAAAGAAAGAAAGACGAGGAACGGGAGGACAATGAGAGGGAGAAGAAGAAGAAGAAAGATGGGAAAAGAACGAGAAGAAAGGAACGGGAGGACAATGAGAGGGAGAAGAAGAAGAAAAGTCAGACAAGTACAACATGAGCTTGGTTTTTTGTCACTTTCAGCTGCATTGCTCCATTATTATTATTATTATTATTATTATTATTATTATTATTATTATCTGGCCATTCTGTATATAAATAAATTCACACACACACACACACACACACTAGTATGTGTGTGTTACAAACCAACTCGATTAGGTAGTAACAGATCAACCAGCCATGTCTCTGGGTCTCAAACCTCATTAATATGCAAATAAAGGAATACACCATGAGGAACAGAAGAACTTGAAAGAGGAACCAGAGACCGTGTGGAAAGTTAACGCCGAGTCCGTGGAGGTCGTGGAGGTCGAACACTAACCCTGCGTTCACGCTACGCTGTGACAAAGCGACAGGAGAAATGTTCATTTCCAGTAAAAGTGGAGGAAAAGAAACGTATAAATGTGGTTCTGTCTAATCCGGTCATGCGAGAAGAAGAAGAAGAAGAAGGAAGAGGAAGGAGGCAAAGGAAAAGAAGAAGTAAATGGAGAGGAATACGAAGGAGGAAAAGAAGAACTAGGACAAGTACAAGACAGAGGAGGAGGAGGAGGAGGAGGAGGAGGAGAGGATGGACGAGGATAGGAAATGGAAGAAGGAGAAGGAGGAGGAAAAGAGGGAGGAGGTGGAGCAGCAGGAGGATAAAGAGAAGAAGGAAAAGTACAAGAGAAAGAGGAGGGGAAGAAAATAAGGAGGAGGAGATGACGACGACGAAGGTGAAGAAAGAAAGGAGAGGAAGAGAAGGAGAAGCAAATAAGGAGGAGAAGACGACGAAGGAAAACAAAGAAAGGAGAGGAAGAGGATAAGCAAATGAGGAGAAGATGAAGAAGAAAGAAAGCAGAGAAAGAGGAGGAGAAGAAAATAAGGAGAAGATGTGATGAAGGAGAAGACAAGGAAAGGAGAGGAAGAGGAGGAGTAGAACAACAGTGAGAGGGAGAAGAAAAGAAGAAGAAAGATGGGAAAAGAATGAGAAAGTAGGACAAGAACAAAATGAAGAAGGAGAACAGTACGAGGAGAACAACGAGAGGGAGAAAATGGAGAAGACAGACAAACAAATGTCCCAATCACAACCGTCCTTCTGTAGCGAGTGTAAACAGTGTGTGTGGGTGTGTGTGTGTGTGTTGGTTACGTACCTGTTCTGTAGCGGATGTTTGATGTAATCTTCAGGACTCACAATTTCTCGGCCACTAGCATCGCTCTGCTCTTCTTCTGAATTCGGTGTATTCGGGGTCACTTCCTACAGTTAAAAACCACCACCCACACACACACACACACACACACACACACACACACACACACACACACCAACAACAACAACAACCATGTAAACAGGTATGTGCTGAAAACCATGTGTATGATTTGTAAAGAATAAAACACTCCGTGTCGTGCTGGTGTAGAAAAATAATCAACACCGGGTTCATGTATAAACTGATCATTAGCATAATGTGATGTTCAATTAATAAAACTATTCGTTTCCGGGTCCAGTCACTTCATCAACCAATCAGAATCGAGAATTCAGCTCAGCCTCAAACCCTTGTTTTGATCTTATTACCCGGCTAACATCAAGTCGACTTTGCTTAACAAAATAATAATAATAATAATAATAATAATAATAATAATAATAATAAAAAAACTAACATACGGGTTAAAATCCAGAATAAATTCAACTTCAGCTCAGAATTTTCTCTAAACATAATGTATATCTAATAATCTATATTAGCCTGACAAGCTAGCTAAGAGTGTAGCAAATTAAAACATAGCTGCAAACTGGGCGTGAGTTACAGTAAACAAACACTTCAACGTCGGCTTTTATTTCAGTCAAGACTAAATTAACTATATATATATTTATTTATTTATTTATTTATTTTTACACAAAGAAATCCCAAATTTACCCATCACAGCTGAAGTCAGTTATCCGCCCACTTGCTAAAGCTAAAGCTAGCCATTTAATGTAATCCAGCTATCTGGTTCAACTCCGTGTTAATCAACACCAAGCTGATTAATTCACCCAAAACACTCAAACACAAAAAGATTAACCCTTCTGCTAAATCATACGGTGTTTATATTAGCTGTTACTCCTTCGAATGCCAAAAAACAGCCGTTTTAAATCCACACGTTTCTCTCTCACCGGTTCAGCAGTCGCCATCTTCTGACACTGTGATGGAGTAACTCGAGTCCGGGCTGTGTCTCAAATCAACACCGGAACAACGCGAAGGGCACTAAAGGGCCGCAGCCGCCATTTTGTAGGGTGTTGCCTGTGTAATGGAACGCTGCAGTCATGGAAACCGGGATTTCAAGTAAATAAATAACAAAAGGAAAAGAGCCGATTAAAATAAAAATGAGGCGTAAGGGAAAATAAAATGCCATATAATTATTGCAAACTACAAACAAAACGCATATAAATAAATATATATTTTTTAAATACAATATTATATGGATTTAAATAAAACAAAGGGAGATGGGATCGATAAAACTAAGATCGACTCTATAAAATGACATTTAAATTCAATGAATGAAAGATGGAAAATAAATTGTTAAGTTATACAGGATATTTAATCAATTGTACATGTCATTAACTTAGCCAGGCATTCATTAAAAAGGGCAACAACACTCAGAGTGAAGGTGTTGCTTATAAACTCAAAAAACAGAAGATTTGCTATGAAGCAGCGTAACTATATTTTAATATTTATTGGTGTTGTAAATTAATATTACAATACGATACTGCCTGATAATAACATTTAATTTCTTTAAAGGTGAACAAACTTAAAATCAACAGGTGTGTGTTCCAGGTGTCTTTTACTGTGTGGATTTTGTTCGATCATCAACCAAGCATGCACACATAGTGCACACTGTTTTATCATCCATTTATTGATCTTTCTGAATCCATTTAAACGTGTAAAAGATCACAAACTCTACATCAGGGTCAGAACTTTAAGTGCTCAGGAATTAGTAGCAAACATGAATTAATGAATTAACAGACTGAAGTTTGATGCAGGAACTCGAGCTGGTCTTCAGAACGTCAGGACGGCTCGGATGCTGTCGGGGACACGGAGGAGAAAAGGTTGACGATAAATTTTTTAACATAAGTGAGCAAAATCTGTAGTTACTAAGTAGAGCTCGAACCTCTTTCCGGCATGCATGAGGTCGAAGGCTTCGTTGATCTGCTCGAAAGGCAACGTGTGGGTCACAAACTCGTCCACCATCAGCTTCTTGTTCATGTAGTCTTCCACCAGTTTAGGGACGCTCTCGACACTCTTCCAACCTGCACGGATTCAAACACATAATTTAATCCAAAGAAACGTCTCTACATACACTAGTAGAACATGAGACCAATGATGCCAATGACAACAAGGATGCCAAGCACACCAAGGACGCCAATCACACCATGGACGCCAATGACTGCGATCACACTAATGATGGCAAGGACACTTATGATGCCGATCACACTGATGACACCAATAACAATGATGCCAATTCCACCACCTTGTGGCAGAGGAATGATAATGTCACGTTCTCCACTTATTTTTATTTTCACAACATTTTCTCCCAATTTGATCATTACTAATTCCCACCCAGAAGCCTCTCCCTGCCATGAGTCATAGTAGAAGCCGGTTTTGTATTTCCGGTCATTCCCGTCGTGCCAAACTTGAAGCAGACCCAGGCGCAGTCCCAACCCTGTAGAGTTGAAACTGGAGTGTGTGTCTGTATGTTATACTATATTATATATTATATTATGCGCGTGGTACAGGAGAGCAAACAGCAATTTTAAATCACTTTTAGTTACCACTGAAATTATGTATTAGATGACACGTTAGTTTTTGACCATTTATGACCCAGATTTTTCACTAGCATCGTTCGTCAATATGTAACTGATGTTAGCTGATATTAGACAAACATACAGCCAAGTGGTTAAGACGTTGGACTTCTGATCGGAAGTTTGTGAGATCAATTCCCAACACTGACAAGCTACCACTGTTGGGCCCTTGAGCAAGGCCCTTAACCCTCACCTGCTCAGTTGTCTAAATGAAACAATTGTATGCTCTGGATAAGGGCATCTGCCAAATGCTGTAATGTAATGTAATGAAGCAGGCAGGGATTCTAGGGTGTTCGCTAGTATCTGTGAATTCAAAACACCTACGCAACGGTCAGACATTCCAGATTCACATGTCGATTTGATCATAAAATTTTTTCCATAATAAAAAATAAAATAAAATTAAAAAAAGACTGGTCTTTTGGCTTAATTCTGAGTGATAATTCATAGCAGTTTGATCTAAAAATGCAGAGTTCCTACGCAAAATGCGTGAAGGCTGGTGGGTCTGAAAACTCGTTCTCTCTCCACAGTAGCGTTAAAGCTTTCATCTTGCACCGCTAACCACTTTTATTCAATAAAAAGTTCTCTACTTTTATTTGAAAACTATTCAATATGTCCCACCTCCGAACGCGGTGCCCTTCCACGTGCGTCCTACGATGAGCTGGAACGGACGAGTGGAGATCTCCTGACCCGCTCCGGCCACGCCGATGATCACGCTCGTCCCCCACCCCTTATGACACGCCTCCAGAGCGGCACGCTGTCTCGCACACAGAGTTAAAACAAATACACCGAAATATTCAATCAGAAATCACTTCTAAAGAGATCAGGGTTTATGGAAAGTGAGCCTCACTGCAACGTGACTCATATCTGTAACAACTACTTTCATTTTAATTCATTCGCATAATATTAAAATATGTAAACTACACTGTATGCATGTTTTTTTTATTATTTATTTTTTTTATCTAAAAGCAACAATCAATATTTTCCCTTTAATACACTTCATCATATTGGTGCTTTACCATAACGGTGACGTTGCCGATGCACTCGAAGCTGTAGTCCACTCCTCCGTCCGTCATCTCCATCAGCACTTCCTGAATCGGTTTGCTATGGTCCTTCGGGTTCACGCACTCGGTGGTGCCGAATTTCTTGGAGATGTCGAATTTCTCCGGGTTGATGTCCACGCCGATGATCCTGGAGGCTCCGGCGGCTTTGCACCCCATGACGGCGG
This sequence comes from Ictalurus punctatus, assembly GCF_001660625.3. Classification (NCBI taxonomy): domain Eukaryota; kingdom Metazoa; phylum Chordata; class Actinopteri; order Siluriformes; family Ictaluridae; genus Ictalurus; species Ictalurus punctatus. The sequence continues at coordinate 29,013,169 of NC_030423.2, forward strand.
CAAGACCGACGGCTCCTAAACCGAATACTGCGCATACGGACCCGGGCTCGACCTGCAGAGAGAGGCACACACACACACACGCGTGAAATATAACCAGGACATCTTAAAAACGGTTCCTCCAGTTAGTGTACTGCGTGCTCAGTAAACAGGGACGAGATGAGCAGCACACCTTGGCCGTGTTCAGTGCGGCTCCGTATCCCGTCGAGATCCCACAGCCGAGCAGACACACTTTATCCAGCGGCGCACGCTCGTCCACTTTGGTCAGCGAGATATCGGCGACCACTGTGTACTCGCTGAAGGTGCTGGTGCCCATGAAGTGGAAGATGGGTTTACCTTTACAGGTGAACCTCGTCGTCTTATCGGGCATCAGACCCTGACCCTGAGTCACCCTGAGACAGAAAGTGTTAAAGAGGGTATGCAACCATGCATGAGTGACCGACTGTGTGTGCAGGAAGGCTAATAAACAAGGAAATTACGCTAGATGCAGTAGTTGCATGTATGCATACTTCAAGTACGTAAATATGCATGCACGCACAGTAAGCGAGTGCGCACTCAAGTCAGGAATGCATGTATACAAGTATGCATGCTAGTAAATGTAGCACGCAAGCTAACAAGAACACAAATATGCACGCGTGATTACAATCCGTGGCTTCGAGTACGCATGAACAAATAAAACCCGTGCGGTCATGTACAGTATGGAAAATGTGCATACTAATTTACTAGCATGTATACTCATGTATACATGCATGCTGCTAATCTATAGAAGTATGTATGCGTACTAGTAAGAAAGAACGCGAGTACGTATACATACATGCACGCACGTACTAAGCAAGCGAGAACGTACCCATGGTGCACGCATGCAACTCAGGAATTTATGCATGGGAAGTATGTATGTGCGTGCTAGGAGGGACGCAAGTACACAAGTATGCATACATGCAAGCAAGGGTAATAAATAAATAAATAAATAAATAAATAAATGAATGAATGAGGAACGCGTGGGAAGTAAAATGTGCAAACACTCGATAAGTAAACACGCGTGCTAGTTTAAAAGTAGTAAGTAATGTGAGAATGTATTGAAGTGTCTTTTTTTTTTTTTTTTTTTAAACCGGATATTCATATTTACAAACTAAAAACCGCACAAACCTGATTTTCTGGCACAGGTTGGTCTTGGGGTTTTTGCAGAACTTGCATTCTCCACATTGTGGGATGTAGACGGGAATCACCGTGTCTCCTGAACGACGACAACGAGCACAAGACATCGCTATTGCGAGAACACTATTAAACAATTAAACAGCAGTAAACATTTTTACAGCCACAACAATTCCAGCAGCATTTCTGGCTAGCGTGCGCGTTTACTAGACGCGTCTGTGTCATTTGCATAACGACGCCCGTCTTCTAACCTTCCTTAGGGCGCTTTCACACGTTTATCCGACCCGAAACGCACCTTTTACCGTAATGACGCCGTTACTTCCTGACCAACCAGGTCGCACGCTGGCGGCCAATACGAAGAACTGAGCAAAAAATACTTCATTGCAATGCTGCAGCGTGACCAATAGCAGCAACAGGACTTTAGTTCATCTTTAATACTGATGATAGTACATCTAATATAGGACATCTAGCTAGGCTGGTTGGTTAGCTGATACTAGCTAGTACTGATGAAAGCGTTACTACGGTTACAGTGTAATTAAAAAGAAGCGTGAAGGAGAACAGCATGTGTCCTTGACCTAGAAATGTGCCCACCCCATAATTCTGTTCACATGACAACAGTAAAAACATCGCTCAGCGTACCTGGTTTGAACTTGGTCACTCCCTCTCCGACGCTCTCGACCGTTCCCCCGCCCTCGTGACCCAGGATGACGGGAAACAGGCCCTCGGGATCGCTGCCGCTCAGAGTGTAGGCGTCAGTGTGACACACGCCCGTCGCGTGGATCTGAAACACGGACCAACGACGAAATCACACTTTCCTTCGTTATCTCGGCTAATTAATGTTTTTCCCCCCTCATACACAAAAATGATCGTCGTCATCACTGTATCTGGTGGCTGTTTTAACATTCTCTCACCTTCTTTACATATCTAAATGATATTTATTCAAACGAGTGCACGGTCAACCTACAGGGGAGGTTTAGTAGACAAAATAATAAACAAACAAACAAACAAACAAAAATATATCACCAGACCAAAAACAAAACTCTCTCCAAAGACATACGAGAGTTGAACAATTGCTTTGTCCTACTTTAATGCCTGAAATTGTTTTTACTTAGTATTTTATTCTATCCATCTATACCCCTTACACTTTTTTGTACTTTTTTTTATTTATTTATAAAAAGTGCACTATAAAGATTTTATTATTATTATTATTATTATTATTATTATTATTATTATTATTCAGTTTCAGTGCATGCACATGCAACTACGATTACACGTGTATGTGAGTATAACTCAATCTGTGTGGTAAATGATTGCAACCCAATAAAATCTTTTTAATGCACTGAAGCTCTGACTAAATGTAGTAATGCAAGTTAGTTACCTTAACTCTCACTTCATGGGCTTTGGGTGGAGCCACCTCCACCTCCTCCACTGTTAAAGGCTTTCCAGCTTCCCATGCTACTGCAGCCTTGCACTTAATCACCTGAAACAAAGAAATAATAAATTTAGATAATTTAAGAAAAAAAAAATGCATGCATGCACGCACCTATGCATTCGGGCAAAACAGCCATGGCCCATTTATTTGAGGTACGCACGTGCTAAATTGAGTGTATGTGAACCGAAATCTCTAATTTAATGATTAATGTGGCATATAAACACCTGCTAAAACCAGCACGAGGATTAAAACTTGCAGCTGCGCGTGAAAGCCTGACAAAAATCCCATTCAACTTTAACATTCCAGTGAGTTCAGGAATATCCATGTCGTAAAAGAGAGCTTTAGCATCACGCTACAGCTTAAAACTCGGAATTAAACGGCATTTTTTAATTGTAAACTCGTATTTTAAACATGACTTACTTTCCCAACCGACTCCATGTTCCAGATTTGGCCGAAGAAGAAGGGGCGTATTAAGAAACCTGAACCGTTCAAACTGCAGCCAATCACAAACACGGCTGACTCTGCTCTCCGCCAATCACAGAAGAGTGTCTTTTCTCATCGCTATAGCAGCGCATTGCTTTATGATTGGGTTCGAACCAAGAAGTCATGTAGGGAAACGGTTTTTAGTCAGCAAAGGAAAAAAGGGACAAGGTGGTATTTTATTTGTAAGTGATAAAAATGTAAAGTGAACGAATAAAACCACACGATAATGATTTGTTTAAATAATTTGCAATTTGTTTATTTGTTAAACTTTAAACTGCGAAAACTAAATTGCTAAATCATTCTATTTCTTTAATTAATTTTATATTGAAGTGCAAACTCAACAACACGTCAGGTTGTCAATCAAACCTGCTCGTCTGAATATTTTCGGCCACACCCTGTCTGATGAAGCAGTTCATCTGCCGTTGAAAATATTTTAACACATTTACATCTTATGCCTAATATTTATTCAAAGTTTTCATTCAAACGGATGTACAATGAGCCAACAGAACTGGTTTAGAGGAGACGACCATTTCTCACGGTATGAGAGAGAGAGAGAGAGAGAGAGTGAGAGAGAGAGAGAGAGAGAGATTTCTCAACTCTCAGTTGAAATAAACAGTCCTGAGAGTGTCCAAACATTGAAAAGATGTGATGAGTCAGTGTTTCTTAGTAAACACACTGTTAGGGAAACAATGTGGACTCTTCATGGATTCAATGGATTGTTAACTGTTCGTGGCCGTCTTAAAGGGTTCTCCTTGGTACCTTTTCTGATTGGGAAACACTCTATTGTAGGGTTCTACATAGAACATTTAGCTGCCAAAGCCAAATAAAAAGGATATCGTGGAGGTTTGTGTGCGTGTGTGTACTTTTTTGAAGTATTATTATATAGGGGGAAAATGTTAGTGGGTACCAACAGCATCCACAGATCGATTATGTAAGGAATATAGCACTCAGTGCTGTCCTGTTGTAGGAAGTTAATCAACGATGGGATGGTGTGATGAAACAGATACTTATCTCCCTGAAGATGATTCTTTTCCTATAACAGCACCTTGTGAAAGTGTTTTATTCCTCTTATACCACAACAACTTCCCAAAGAGTATGACTTTTTTAGTTATTAAAGAACGACACATTGTACTTTTTGTCTATTTATAGTTACATTCAAGTTTGCGGAACATCCATTAAACACGTAATTTCCTCGTATCACTTACAATATAGCAGTTTGTTCACGAAACGTAAACTCCTCTGTCCTGAAAATGTCAGAACTTTACCTCTGACTGTTACGAAGCGCTGATACTGGAGACTCCTTCCATGTGTGCTGAATAAACATTTCTTTACAGAAAACCTCACCATGATTGATCATATTTTTATAGCTGTTTATGAGGAACGTCTACCGTACAAGTTCCTGTTTAAGCTGTTACTATAGAAACGATGAGCGTATTAGAACGAGCGCATTCATATAAACCTGGGATTTGCAGCGGAACTACAGTCGAGCGGCTGTTAAGAGTAAATTAACAACCTACCGTATTTATCCTAGATATAATGACACATGGCAATATTCATAATATAAGACTTGTTCATCCTGGTGGGAAACTTCTTTGCAAGAGTTGCTCTATAAAGTTACAGAAACAGAAGAAAACAAAAATAACTACAAACAGCTTCTCTTTAAAATGCACACAAAGCATGTCGAACCTCTCAGAGCAACGTATATTCAGAGGCAGAGAGCTTTTCCCAAAGTCCACGAGCTCAGTTGGTCTTACAGATCTGGGTGGAAGGTGATTTGAGATTTACAAACTCTCTCAACTTGTTGCCTTCACCCTGTAGAAGCTCTGAACGACCCTCTGAATTTCTTTCTTTGTAAATGAATGATCCGATTTGCTCAGATCAAAGTTCATTATTTCCCAACACTGAGCACGTCATAGAGAAGGAACTGTTCGAGGATTATTATTGGTTCTTTGAGTTCAGAAGTCTCACTGGCTAACGCTGTTGGATATTAGCCGTTCCTCTAGAAGCCGGATCATTTGATTAGATTTTCGCAGCGCTCGTATGCGTATACGCCGACCCGCGAAACGATTCCTGGCCGTTTATCACGTTTCAGCAACCACAGGAAGACGGACAGAGTTACGTACAATGAGACTAGGGGTGGGGCGATGTGACAAAAATATTGTATTGCGATACTTGATATGATTTCCCTGCTGAAAAAAAAAAACTAAACAAAACAAAAATCCTCATAGAATTTGTAATTGTTTTAAAGGGAACTGTATTGGTTTTAGTGTATACTGTAATGGTCTCCTGGTCAAAGCTAAACATACCGATGGACTTCATTTTGCTTGAACATGTCTTGTATAATAAATAATGCTAGTTTCCACTAGCATACCTTTTGGATTTCCACATGAACAGCTGGATTCAATTCAATTCAATTCAATTTTATTTGTATAGCGCTTTTTACAATAGACATTGTCTCAAAGCAGCTTTACAGAAATATCAACACGGTATACAGATATTAAAGGTGTGAATTTATCCCAACTGAGCAAGCCACTGAGTGGCGACGGTGGCAAGGAAAAACTCCCTAAGATGTTTTAAGAGGAAGAAACCTTGAGAGGAACCCGACTCAGAAGGGAACCCATCCTCATCTGGGTAACAACAGATATTGTGAAAAAGTTCATTATGGATTTATATGAAGTCTGTATGGTGTTAAGAGCAGCCGTAGTCCCAGCAGTCTGGAATTAAAGAAGATTTGAGCTCCATCCAGAGGCTGAAAGGATCAGGATCTCTAGTATCTCCATAAATTCGTGTGGGGCTCGGCGAAAGGAGAGAGGGAGAAAGTAGAACAGAAACTAGTCAGGGTAGGCTTGAGTAAACAAATACGTTTTAAGCTTAGACTTAAACACTGAGACTGTGTCTGAGTCCCGAACACTAATAGGAAGACTGTTCCATAACTGTGGGGCTCTATAAGAGAAACCTCTTCCCCCTGCTGTAGCCTTCACTATTCGAGGTACCGTCAGATAGCCTGCATCTTTTGATCTAAGTAGGCGTGGCGGATCATATAAAACCAAAAGGTCGCTTAGATATTGTGGCGCGAGACCGTTTAGTGCTTTATAGGTTAATAAGAGTATTTTATAATTAATGCGAGATTTTACTGGGAGCCAATGCAGTGTGGATAATATCGGTGTGATATGGTCGTATCTTCTAGTTCTAGTTAGGACTCTAGCAGCTGCATTCTGGACTAATTGGAGCTTATTTATATTCCTACTGGAACATCCAGACAGTATGGCATTACAGTAATCTAATCTAGAGGTGACGAATGCATGAACTAGTATTTCCGCATCATGTAGTGACAATATGTTTCTTATTTTAGAAATATTTCTGAGATGAAAGAAGGCTATCCTAGTAATATTATCTACATGAGCATCAAATGATAGGCTGGAGTCAATAATCACTCCAAGGTCTTTAACTGCTGCACATGATGAAACAGAAAGACCATCCAGAGTAACCATGTGATCAGAAAGGATACTTCTAGCTACACGTGGGCCTAATAAAAGTATTTCTGTTTTATCAGAATTAAATAACTGGATATGGATAACTGCTGGAGTATCATACCTATGGTAAAAATGCTAACAAGTGGACATGTCACGATTAGGCTTACACAAAAATAAACAAAAGTAACCTTAGCACATACTAGAAGTTTCTATCGTTCGATGACAAACGCACATCTTTGAGTCCATATGGAAACGTTAAGACCCGTCCTTAAATAAATTAGCAGAAAAGATTAAACATGAATGATTAATATGAGTTTAAATCCTCTCAGAAATACTGTCAGCTCATGCAGGCTAGATGGTTAGCTTTAGCATTGAAGAGCTTTATTATTTATGAAGATGAATTAGAAACACTGTCAGGTTAGCTCATTTTAGCTAGCAGAAAAGATCATTCATAAATATAAATGAAAAACTCTCAGACATGCTGTCAAGTTAGCAAACACAATCAGTAAACATTAATTAATGAGTCAAGATCCTCACAGAAATCATTAGCTTAGCTCATATTAGCTAAATGGAAAGCTTTAGCACTTGCACGCATAATTTATGAATATATTTAAAAATCCTCTCAGAAATCCTGTCAGGTTTGCTGACATAATCTACTTTGGCTAACATTAGGATATACACTTTGAACATTTATAATTATGAGTAGAAATGAAAAATTCTCAGGCATCCTGTCAAGTTAGTACATTAGCTATTTGGCTAACGATTTTAAATAGATTATAACCATTTATTAATAAGTCAAAATACCTCTCAGAATTCCTGTTAGGTTAGCTCATGTTAGCTAGATGGCAGGATTTATCGCAGACAATGAATTTACAAATACATATATTTTTAGAAAATCTTCTGTCAGTTAGCTAATGTAAGCTAGCTGGCTAACATTATGAGTAAAGATGATGAACATTTATCATCATAAATGTAATTTAAAAAAAAAAAATAATCAGCTAGTTCGCTAACAATCAGTAAAGATTATAAGCATTTACTAATATGACTCAGAAATCCTGTCAGGATTGTGTTAGCTAGATGGCTAGCTTTAGCATGGACAAATCAACCGTGAATATAAATGAATAATCCTCTCAAAAATCCTGTCACCTTAGCTAAAATAAGCTAGCTGCCTAACATTAATCGCTAAAAATGATGATCATTGATTCCTATCACTTAAAAATCCTGTGAGAAATTGTGTCAGGTTATCTCGTTTGCTAGCTTGCTAACACAACCTGTGAAAATCTATAATTAGACAGGAATTCCACATCATCTTTATACCGTATTGATTACCAGAAGCAACAAAAACTTTTGAAGGGGAAGACAAAATATGTACAAACACGATAGGATTTATTTAGCACTAGCATGCTAGCTCTGCTATTGTACAAGTCGGATCCATTCATATCTCTGCAGTAACAAAACTATGAATGTTTTCACGTTACAGATTAAAAAAAAAAGGTGTGATGATAATCGTGTCACTGATTCCTGATTCAACCGGCACAGGCGAAACATACCGAGGTCAACACGATATTCAACCACGCTGAAAATACACACATTAAAACGGAAATAATAATAATAATAAAAAAACTCGAGGCTGCGCCAGAAAGAAGAGCGGTTGGAAGAGCGAGGAAGCCGATCGTCCGGTGTGAACGTTTCCTCTGAGGCAGGAGTAAAGTCAGTGCACCGATCTCCAATCATCTTCCACCTAGAGAAAGGAAAAAATAAAAACAAATCCGTGATAATTTATGTAACTCTGAGTGAAGGTGCGGTTTTTAAATAAATATTTTTAAAAAAGCGCTTTTTGGGTCACAGCGATGTGACAACAAACACAATCTGCACTGCTGATAATAATACGTCTAAACTACAGTACAGACCAGGCTAGGTTAAGCTAAGCTGATACTAGCTACGACTAATAAGACTGTCACCATGGTTACATAATATGTAGAACTTTAGTAAACAAGAACATTGTTGCGAGCGGTTTAGACATTAATGGCTGTGTGTTGAGTTATTTTGAGGGGACGGCAAATTTACACTGTTACACAAGCTGTACACTCACTACTTTACATTGTAGCAAAGTGTCATTTCTTCAGTGTTGTCACATGAAAAGATATCATCAAATATTTACACAAATGTGAGGGGTGTACTCACTTTTGTGAGATACTGTATATATAAAAATTCATAATAATAATAAAACAATTAAAGCACAATATCTACAACACATCAGAAAAGCATATTATGACTGTTCATCAGGATATTTATATTATACGTTCACATTGTCCAGCTTTATCCAATGAGCATCACTCACCTCTGAATCCACGACCTCCTCCTCCTCCTCTTCCTCCTCTGAACCCTCCTCCTCTTCCTCCCCTGAACCCTCCTCCCCTTCCTCCACCGAATCCACCGCCGCGACCACCACCACCTCCTCGGCCCCCTCGGAAGCCACCTACACAAACACACACAGTCATCATCCATTCACACACTCCTGCATCATTTCACAGTTCTCAATATTTACATATTCCCATTGGATCTTTGTGTGTGTGCGCGTGTGTTCATACCTCCTCGTCCTCCTCCTCCTCTGCCTCCTCGAGGGGGTCCTTTCTCACCCGGTGGTCTCGGGAGGAACCTCTGGAGGGGCAAAAGCTTCGCCGGGTCAACGTAGAACTGAAATTCAAACGTTCCGAGAAATTAAAGCAAAACATCGAAACATCGGCTACCCATTTTTATATAAAGGGTGCCAATAATTCTGAAGCTGAATGTACATAATCCTAATTTATTCCCCAATATAGATGTCACTATAAGCCTTTATACTATATACCTTTATATAAGCCTATATATTTGTATTTAGGTCATTGATAATGGTTTTATTGCATGAAAATAAATAAAAACTGAGCAGGAGAACAAGAATAATTGTAGAAACAGCGTATTCTTGGTTCAGCAGTCTAGAATCGGCTTCAGCGTCCAGAGAAACACTTCTATAATACATGGTGACGATAAATAAAGTGTAAGAAATCCACAAGTCAGGCTCTCGGAAAACCCAAACACGCACCTTCTGTAATTTCTTGAACGACGACGCCTTCATGTTTTCGGACAGTTTGACTGAAAAATACTGCAGTAATAATTAAGGACCACGCCGTGTGAAACGTTAAGAGAAACATCGCAGACACTACAGGAACCTTTTTCCAGGAGCTTTACAAGCTCAGGTGCAGACTAATGAGAAATTGTGAGTGAGAAATCGAAAAATAAAGGATACGAAGTCTCTGAGCTGGCCGAAGATCTCGTCGACTTTGCCGATCTGCTCCTTGTTCTCCAGGTACACGGGGGCGTTGAAGTAGGGCACCTTGTTTTCCTCCGTCACACACCTACACACAATGTCGTCTTCACACGGGTGCATGAACTCCCCCAGTGCTACACACACACACATTTATACACCTAGATCACAAACTATGCAAGTTATCCACCGAGTGATCTTTGTTCTACAGAGTGAGTACTGTGTGTTATTGCTGCATCAACCAAGCACACAAGATCTAATTGCCTGGACAGGAAATCTGGGATATGAAACCACAACGTCCGTACCAACAACATACTCTGGAGGACCATAATCCTGCTGTCTGTTAAATCCTCCTCTACCACCTCCTCTTCCTCCAAACCCTCCTCTTCCCCCAAATCCTCCTCTTCCTCCTCTACCGAATCCTCCTCCTCCTCCTCCTCGGCCTCCTCTCCCTCCTCCTCCTCGAAAAGACATCTTCAAGCAAAAGATCTGACCAACAGAGATAAGAAGAAAGAGAAAATGAAGGGGTTTTGTGCCCAGATGTTGTCCTGACACACCTGAGCAGGTCCATTAGAGATAATAACATTTAGATAATCAGTAACAACACATAAAATACAGGCAAAAATATTCAGATAATAATCAAACGGGCCGAGTATACACATATACACTCAAATACATCAGAAAGGATGCATAACGACATCACCAGGCAACCTCATGCTGGTCGGTTAGCATTGCCTGCTAGCATTTTACAACAACTTTACTTATGTTGACATATTCCTAAAACGTTAACGCACTCGATCGAGAGCCGAAATAAACGAGATAAATTCGAAAACACTGAAAATCTTTTCATGCAAACCTAATAAATAAACGTTTTCTTGTTCTTTTGGAATTCCGTACACGGCGTTCAGTTTACACGCTGCTGGAGAACCCACGCGGCCACCGGTGCCGGAAATGAGATGCTGTCGTAAAACGAAGCAGCTGCAGCAAGTCAGCTTGGTTGGTGTCGTAAAGCAAACGTCTTTTCTTTTCTTTCCTTTCTTTCTTTCTTTCTTTATTTGCAACAAGTTATGGTTATCCAGGGTGTTATAACAGTCACATGAGTAGTAAACATAAGCATATTGCATGAAAGTGTTTAACAAAATGAGTATGTAACAAACCACATACAATAACAAGAAGACAACAATAACATACAAATTACACAGGGATATATATATGGGAATATTACGGAAATCAAGGTACACTGTGTGTTTGCGACGATTATACCATCTTTTTCTTTTTGCTGAGGATGGAGGATGATTAAAATATGTATTGGGGGAAATGTTGCTCTAAAGCACAGGTTCCCAAACCTGGTCGTGGGTTGTATATTAATTATACCATTATAATTATATATGGTATTATATTTATATATGGTATATAATATACCATTATAATTATATAATGGGTTCCCAAACCTGGTCGTGGGTTGTATATTAATACACTATAGAGTAACAAGTTTGTGGACACCTGAAGATTGTGAGCCTTCTATAAACTGGTACCACAAAGTTGGAAGCACAAAATTGTCTCGGATATCTTTGTTTACAATTTCTCTTCACTGGAAATAAGAGGCCCAAACTTGTTCCAGCATGACAATGCTCCTGTGCACAAAGCGAGCTCCATGAAGACATGGCATGTCAAGGATGGAAGAAGGTAGGAGAACTCGAGTGCCCTGCACAGCACCCTGACTGAACAGCTTTGGGATGATCTGGAACTGGAACCTCGCACAGTTCTAGTGGAAAGCCTTCCAAGAAGAGTGGAGCTTAATATAACAGCAACGGGGGTGCCAATTTCATATTAATGCCAATGGTTTTGGAATATAGTTTATATTCTTTTGGGATGAACTGGAACACTAACTGCACCCCAAACCTCCTTGACTAACATCAGTTGAAATTTAGCTTTGTAGCTAATTCTGGGGCAGTCATGGACTGTCTGTTGTCCCTGTCAAATAAACTACTAAATAAAAATGAATAAATAGTTCCTGAACTCATCCTCACTAATGCTGTAGCTGAATGAACACAAATTCCCACAGCAACACCCCAAAATCTAGTGCAAAGTCTTCCCATAAGAGTGGAATAAGTTAAATGTTAATGCCTGTTGTTTTACATTGGGATGTTCAATACTTAAGCATCTGCATACTTTTGTCCATATAGTGTATATGGTATATTATTATTCTGTACATCCTGCACATTTTAGTGTTTCCCCTGCTCTTACACACTCACTTCAACTAGTCAGGTAATAATTACCAGCACTTCCTGAGCTAAAGTGGGTGTGTTACAGGAAGAAAACATTCATGTGAAGAAAAGACGGTTCTCTAGGCTCAGGGTTGAGAACCCGTGACATACAGAAAAATGAGGATTCCAGTTCTACATCGTAATATCTAGTATATCATTCTTTAGTAGAAAAAAAAAGGAATGCAATAAAAATAACTTGAGATGTATGGAGAAAACTACAGTGAGTTCCCTCATCCATTCAACTTCACAATGCTCAATGAGATGAAGTTTGCAAGTTAAAGATGGATGACATTCCTATGCTGATCATGCATCAGGCCTGACTGTTAGAAGAACCAGGAGGGGGCAGTAAATATCCATGCCACCGCAAAGCTTACCATGAATGTTTAATTTTCTTATTCTCAGGGTGGAAGCAGCTGCTCGAGCTGCATTTGGATTCTGATCAGGGGACGTTCGGATCTGCGGGGTCTGCACGTGGGGGAGGCCGTATCTGTAAATAGCAGCCGAGGTTCTTCCTCTTCCTCTGATCTTCCTCTTCTTCTACTACTGCTTCTCTATTTTTTTTTCTCCAGCTTTCCCTTAACGCCTCTGGCAACTGTCAGAATAGTGCGTGGGAACATGAGAGCAGGAGTGTGTAGAGCACATACACACAAAAGTACAGAGAGAGAGAGAGAGAAAGAGAGAGGGAGAGAGAGAGAGAGAGAGAGAGAGAGAGACAGGTCGAGAGACTTGAACTCACAGTGTAGTAGCAGTGCCTGCTCCAGGTTATTACCCCATATTGTATATCCTGCACCACTGATACCTTCATATGCCTTTATTGTTCCCCTTCAGCCTTTTAGAGGATAAATTCACACTCCATGACTAAGGCTAAATAGAGTTCACTAAATCCTAGCTGTGGAAGTCGGACTCAAAATATCGCTCCCTTTGGAGGAAAGTTGTAGGCTGTGGGTGGCCTGCTGTTTACTGATTACTCTGAGACAGCTCCAGCTTTCCAAAAAAATAAATAAAAAAGAGTCAAAGTAAAAGTAAAGCCAGTAAAATTGGATTAAAATAGATTAGATACACACGTGAAGTGCTCTGTTCTGGCACAGCATTTTCTATGGAGGATCAATATGTGTAAAAAGAATTATATTGATGCTCATTAAATTTTTTTATATATATATAGGCGCACGGTGACTTAGTGGTTAGCAGGTTCGCCTCAGACCTCCAGGGTCGGGGGTTCGATTCCCACCGTGGCCCTGTGTGTGCGGAGTTTGCATGTTCTCCCCGTGCTGCGGGGGTTTCCTCCGAGTACTCCGGTTTCCTCCCCCAGTCCAAACACATGCATAGTAGGCGGATTGGTGTGTCTAAAGTGTCCGTAGTATATGAATGGGTGTGTGAGTGTGTATGTGATTGTGTGCCCTGTGATGTTCTGGCACCCTGTCCAGGGTGTACCCCGACTTGTGCCCCATGCTCCCTGGGATAGACTCCAGGTTTCCCTGCGACCCTGAAAAGGAGTAAGCGGTTGAAGATGGATGGATGGATGGGTATATATATATACAAACGTACATACAGAGCATATGAAGTGCTTCGCTCATCCTGTTTCTCTGGAAACCTTATTTACTACATGGCAAAAGGTTATTTATTTAGGTATGTTTTAATACAGTTTACCTAGGCTATAATTGGCAGTTAAACATCTTAAACCAGTGTGTCATACATTTAGTTAATTAGGTTAGATTCTAAACGACTTATTCAGGATAAATTTGAGCGCAGTTAATTCTAGTTCATTGTAGCTTAGTTATTCAGGTTACATGGGACTGGGTCATATCAGAGTCTTCACTATATCTACAGTATGTATTGCCGGGCGGAGCTGAGGAGCTGAGTTAAGGAGTTCCATTGTGTGGAAACACGGTGATACTGTGACTCCTAATTTTACTAGTATTGTGAAAAATTTAAAATCATAAGACTATTAAACGTGGAAAATTACAAACGTTGGAGATTCACGATCAGTGTCCCATATGAAGCACTGAAAATGACGATAATTGGTGTGTATGATGTAAAGCATTGGGTCAGTGTGTATCGTCCTCATGCTTTACTTCTCCAGGTAATGAGTCCCGATTATTTACCAGCGTTCCAGTCAGAGCCGTGTGATTGCGGAGCCGCTCCTACATCGCACCACATCGATTTCCGTGTTCACTAATCCATGATTGTCACAACAGTCAGTCAGATTAGGGCTAAAAGAGGCAGCATGGCCTCTGAGAATGCTAATGGGGGGGGAAGGCCCGTTAATTGCTGCTGACTGCTGAAAGTAAATGAATTATCGATTGGGCTCTAACGCTCTCTATTCTGTACTTCCACTGTGTTACAAATTTGTATAGCCTTAAAAATTCCCCCGCTGGTGTAAGTACATTTCCTCTGTCACGTAATTACAATCACCCCTCAAAGCACACACACACACACACACACACACACACACACACACACACACACACGCTAAGGAGCTCATTATCCAGAAAAGTCCTGTTTATTTGCTTGTTTTCTGCCTGCATGAGAAATGAGGATGTTTGTAATGCACTACATAGTGAACTAAAAGTCTTCATAGTATATGTACTGTACTATATAGAGAGCTTAAAGCTTAAATGTTACATCTAGTGGGCAGCTGTGGATCAAGTGGTAGAGCGGGTTGTCCACTAATCGTAGGGTTGGTGGTTGGATTCCCGGACCATGTGACTCCACTTGACTCCACATGCCGAAGCGTCCTTGGGCAAGACGCTGAACCCAAAATTGCTCCCGATGGCAAGTTAACGCCTTGCATGGCAGCTCTGCTACCATCGGTGTGTGTTTGTGTGATATTAGCTCTAGTGCACTGTATATTGAGCTTAAACTTTTGATATTAGATCTAGTGCACTATATAGGGAGCTTGAAGCTTAAATATTAGATATAGTGCACTATATAGGGAGCTTGAAGCTTAAATATTAGATATAGTGCACTATATAGGGAGCTCAAAGCTTAAATATTAGATATAGTGCACTATATAGGGAGCTTAAAGATTAAATATTAGATCTAGTGCACTATATAGAGAGCTTAAAGCTTAAATATTAGATCTAGTGCACTATATAGAGAGCTTAAAGCTTAAATATTAGATATAGTGCACTATATAGGGAGCTTAAAGCTTAAATATTAGATCTAGTGCACTATATATGGAGCTTAAAGCTTAAATAATAGATCTAGTGCACTATATAGGGAGCTTAAAGCTTAAATATTAGATCTAGTGCACTATATAGACAGCTTAAAGCTTAAATATTAGATCTAGTGCACTATATAGAGAGCTTAAAGCTTAAATATTAGATCTAGTGCACTATATAGGGAGCTTAATGCTTAAATATTAGATCTAGTGCACTATATAGAGAGCTTAAAGCTTAAATATTAGATCTAGTGCACTATATAGGGAGCTTAATGCTTAAATATTAGATCTAGTGCACTATATAGACAGCTTAAAGCTTAAATATTAGATCTAGTGCACTATATAGAGAGCTTAAAGCTTAAATATTAGATCTAGTGCACTATATAGAGAGCTTAAAGCTTAAATATTAGATCTAGTGCACTATATAGAGAGCTTAATGCTTAAATATTAGATCTAGTGCACTATATAGACAGCTTAAAGATTAAATATTAGATCTAGTGCACTATATAGAGAGCTTAATGCTTAAATATTAGATCTAGTGCACTATATAGAGAGCTTAATGCTTAAATATTAGATCTAGTGCACTATATAGGGAGCTTAATGCTTAAATATTAGATCTAGTGCACTATATAGAGAGCTTAAAGCTTAAATATTAGATCTAGTGCACTATATAGGGAGCTTAATGCTTAAATATTAGATCTAGTGCACTATATAGACAGCTTAAAGCTTAAATATTAGATCTAGTGCACTATATAGACAGCTTAAAGCTTAAATATTAGATCTAGTGCACTATATAGAGAGCTTAATGCTTAAATATTAGATCTAGTGCACTATATAGAGAGCTTAATGCTTAAATATTAGATCTAGTGCACTATATAGAGAGCTTAATGCTTAAATATTAGATCTAGTGCACTATATAGAGAGCTTAAAGCTTAAATATTAGATCTAGTGCACTATATAGGGAGCTTAATGCTTAAATATTAGATCTAGTGCACTATATAGGGAGCTTAATGCTTAAATATTAGATCTAGTGCACTATATAGGGAGCTTAATGCTTAAATATTAGATCTAGTGCACTATATAGAGAGCTTAAAGCTTAAATATTAGATCTAGTGCACTATATAGGGAGCTTAATGCTTAAATATTAGATCTAGTGCACTATATAGACAGCTTAAAGCTTAAATATTAGATCTAGTGCACTATATAGACAGCTTAAAGCTTAAATATTAGATCTAGTGCACTATATAGGGAGCTTAATGCTTAAATATTAGATCTAGTGCACTATATAGGGAGCTTAATGCTTAAATATTAGATCTAGTGCACTATATAGGGAGCTTAATGCTTAAATATTAGATCTAGTGCACTATATAGGGAGCTTAATGCTTAAATATTAGATCTAGTGCACTATATAGGGAGCTTAATGCTTAAATATTAGATCTAGTGCACTATATAGAGAGCTTAATGCTTAAATATTAGATCTAGTGCACTATATAGAGAGCTTAATGCTTAAATATTAGATCTAGTGCACTATATAGAGAGCTTAAAGCTTAAATATTAGATCTAGTGCACTATATAGGGAGCTTAATGCTTAAATATTAGATCTAGTGCACTATATAGGGAGCTTAATGCTTAAATATTAGATCTAGTGCACTATATAGGGAGCTTAATGCTTAAATATTAGATCTAGTGCACTATATAGAGAGCTTAAAGCTTAAATATTAGATCTAGTGCACTATATAGGGAGCTTAATGCTTAAATATTAGATCTAGTGCACTATATAGACAGCTTAAAGCTTAAATATTAGATCTAGTGCACTATATAGACAGCTTAAAGCTTAAATATTAGATCTAGTGCACTATATAGAGAGCTTAATGCTTAAATATTAGATATAGTGCACTATATAGGGAGCTTAATGCTTAAATATTAGATCTAGTGCACTATATAGGGAGCTTAATGCTTAAATATTAGATCTAGTGCACTATATAGACAGCTTAAAGCTTAAATATTAGATCTAGTGCACTATATAGACAGCTTAAAGATTAAATATTAGATCTAGTGCACTATATAGAGAGCTTAATGCTTAAATATTAGATCTAGTGCACTATATAGACAGCTTAAAGATTAAATATTAGATCTAGTGCACTATATAGAGAGCTTAATGCTTAAATATTAGATCTAGTGCACTATATAGAGAGCTTAATGCTTAAATATTAGATCTAGTGCACTATATAGAGAGCTTAAAGCTTAAGTATTATATCTAGTGCACTATATTATTTACTGAAGCATGTGCGTAACACGACTCTGACGCTTCAGCTCTTGTTTGATGTGTAATTTTTTTGGTGTGTTGCATGTTTTCTGGCTCTTTCTTGGCCTGTAGGAATAAAGGGAAGGGTGTAGTCGTGAGCAGTGGGTTGAATTCTGAGTCGAGACATCCCGCTCCTCTGTCATTATTCTGAACATTGATCTTTCCAGCCGCGCACCAGTCAAAAATGATCTATAAACTAAATGCAACACCACATAACTGCATTTCTATTCACACACAGCAGGCGACAAGGCTTGCAGATTGGTGTGTGTGTGTGTGTGTGTGTGTGTGTGTGTGTGTGTGTGTATATTGAATGCACTGCCTGGCAGTTTGAGGGAATTCACATCGGCAGGACTTCTGATGGTTAGTTAGAGTCACATTGCGTATCGTCTGTGTCTGAAATGTTTCAGTAAATGAGGAGGGAAATAAAAGGGCGAGGAAGAGACGGATCCCTGTTTGCCTTCCTTTGATGGCAAAGATGCAATTTAGTCAAAATCACTGCAGCGTCTGGAAAACCGAGTCGGAGTGTGACTCCATCTGCCCATGTCGCAAGGCTTTAAAGAGAACCACATGCATGTACATATGTATTGAGCTAAAAGCTTATATATATATATATATATATATATATATATATATATATATATATATATATATATATATATATATATATATATATATATATATATATATATATATATATATATATATATGACCATTAAGTGTCCCTCAGTCTCAATGAAGGAGGTGTGGCCTATGTACTTATCAGTCTCAGTGAAGCAGGCGTGTCCTCTGAACCTGTCAGTCTCGGTGAAGTTGGTGTGGCCTGTATACCTGTAAGTACCAGTGAAGGAGGTGTGGCCTCTGTGTCCCTCAGTCTCAGTGAAGGAGGTGTGGCCTCTGTGTCCCTCAGTCTCAGTGAAGGAGGTGTATCCTATGTACCTATCAGTCCAAGTGAAGGAGTTGTGGCCTATGCACTTATTAATCTCAGTGAAGGAGGCATGTCCTCCGAACCTGTCAGTTTCAGTGAAGAAGGTGTGGCCTGTGTACCTGTAAGTACCAGTGAAGGAGGTGTGGCCTATTTACTTATCAGTCCCAGTGAAAGAGGTGTGGCCTATGTACCTGTGAATACCAGTGAAGAAGGTGTGGCCTATGTACCTGTGAGTACCAGTGAAGAAGGTGTGGCCTATGTACCTATGAGTACCAGTAAAGTAGGTGCAGCCTTTGTACTCATCAGTCCAAGTGAGGGAGGCTTGTCCTCTGAACCTGTGAGTCCCAGTGAAAGAGGTGTGGCCTATGTACCTGTAAGTACCACTGAAGGAGGTGTGGCCTATGTACTTATCAGTCCCAGTGAAAGAGGTGTGGCCTATGTACCTGTAAGTACCACTGAAGGAGGTGTGGCCTATGTACTTATCAGTCCCAGTGAAAGAGGTGTGGCCTATGTACTTATCAGTCCCAGTGAAAGAGGTGTAGCCTATGTACCTGTAAGTACCAGTGAAGAAGGTATGGCCTCTGTACTTATCAGTCCCAGTGAAAGAGGTGTGGCCTATGTACCTGTAAGTACCAGTGAAGGAGGTG
The DNA here is from genome assembly GCF_001660625.3 of Ictalurus punctatus. Lineage (NCBI taxonomy): Eukaryota > Metazoa > Chordata > Actinopteri > Siluriformes > Ictaluridae > Ictalurus > Ictalurus punctatus. The sequence continues at coordinate 29,032,314 of NC_030423.2, forward strand.
TGGCCTCTGTACTTATCAGTCCCAGTGAAAGAGGTGTGGCCTATGTACCTGTAAGTACCAGTGAAGAAGGTGTGGCCTATGTACTTAGGAAGTGTGTCCTCTGAACCTGTCAGTCCTATTGAAGGAGGCGTGGCCTTTTTGACTACCATTGACTTGGAAGTATTTATTAAGTGTATGTACTTTTTCCTTTGAGCCAGTTGTTAAATTTCTTTTGTATATAACATTAGACTGAATCGTGTTACCTTAAAATAAAGGGTTTTGAACATAGTCACATGCTCGTCAACTAAATCTTAGCAGTCTGTATTTGGGCTAAATTTGATCAATTCTGATTGTTTCCTCATCATGCCCTATAAGTTAAGAAAATGCTTTAAGGGCATTTTATTGACATTTGGATAAAATCTTGCTAAGCTAAAATGATTTGAGCACCATCATGACCACAGTTGGCCTGAGTTGGACCACTGGACAGCCCTCACACAGATAACATCAACCGACTCACTCACACGATGTAAATGATTGTGCTGTTCATTTTGCAGGGTTGGAAAAAAAAAAACCTCAAGCAGGAAGCCCTTGTTTTGGTTGTTTATGCATGAGTGTGAGCACAGATGGCCATTTCTTTAACCCTCCTGTTCTAGCCTTCTCTCACTTGTTCTGGTTGGAGTGTGTGCTTTCTTCACTGCAGAGGATGAAACACACTCTTCAGACACCCACTGCTTTTCTGTAGGTCATTCTGGATAATAGCGCCTCTCTTCTGCTCTCTGTTCTCTGCCTCAGCCAGCCTTTTACACGTCGCATCAAACTTTCAGCACTCATTTTTGTTTTGGTCCGAACGGGGCTTCGTTCATTTTTAATGGCCGCTCTGTGTTTCCGTGGCGGTCACCACTGGACCACGCTATGAAGTTTTAATGATGAAGCGATGTCACTATCGATTACTGGAGCACGAACATCTCTGTCAGAGGACACGGTCTCCTGTGTGTGCTGAGATAAAGTAATACAATGAGGAAATGCTTTCCGGATGCTGTTTGTCATTAACCTTTTAAAACGTGCATTACTCCAATGGGTAAACAATTCAGAGCTTAAAGTTTTGTTCTAGCGGTGTGGTAGGACACATGATTTCTCCAAACTTAGATCGGAGTCAATGTCCTCAAAGAATCATAATTGTTTCCTCCATACGAGGTGCAAATATTTCTGGAGTTTATTTTTAATGTGAACCATTCATTTTGAATTTAATATACACTAAAATATCCCGATTTTCCTCACTGATATAAACTTCACTGATATGAATGCATTTAATTTATGGAGTTCATATTTTCCTTAATATAAAGAGTTAATATGCTCTTTTTTTTTCATCCAGGGTGTGAATATATTTCTGAAGCTGACTGATATTTACATAATTAAAGCTGGTGTTAATATTTTTGAAATTGTTCGGGTGCCAATATTTCCGGAGCTGATCTATATAAAAGCATTAAATTTTTCAACATTTGTCTAAAAAAATAAAAATAAATAAATAAATAAATTATTATCATCTAAATTACAAAGACTGATATGATCTTTAATATACTTTTTCATTTCTGGAGTTAGTATCCACCAACAATTCTTCTTATTTTCCCTCCAGGGTGGGTGCCAATATTTCTGGACTTGATTTGTATAAAAGCCTACAATTTACGGAGTTGCAGTTCTCCAAAATATATAAATAGCTGAGAAATGGTGAAGCTGATGTGGTATAAGAGGAATAAAACTCTGTTGTGCTGTTTACAGCAAAGTAATCCCCTTGGCTGTGGGAACAGGAACTCTGCTTCATCACTGATTATTTTCCCATTACGGCACGTCCCCGAGTGTTTTACTCCACGGTACAGTTCAACAGATCTGTTCGGAAAAGAATCGAATCAATCTACATAATGTTTCTTAAATAAACAAATAAATAAATAAATAAATAACCGGTCGAAGAGTGCAGTTCTGAGGTAAAACAAATAGAGGCATGAATAACGGCTAACATCCAGCCAATCAGAAACGAGTATTTTCTGCAGCAATGGTTCGAGTAGCTCCACTTCAGATAGTACCTTTTTCTATGAAGTTCAAGGGTGTTTGTATGTTTATGTGTGTGTGTGTGTGTTGTATGCTAACACTATGAATCAGGGTGAGCTGAAGGTTGTGGGGTGTGTGTGTGTGTGTGTTTGTGTGTGTGTGCGAAGCTGGGAGTCACTTGAGTGTATAAAGAGCCTCCCACACTGCCGCAGTCAGAGCTAGTCAGATGTTTATGACCCTTAATTCCCGTATGCACGGTCATAATCGACCCAGAGTCCTCTTCATCTCTTTTTATCCTCCCTCTTTCATGGTCCTTTACTTTCTGTATCACTTCAGCGCTCTTTGGCTGCTTCGTGCCGTCGCTTCCCTGCGTTTCATCTTCATGCTCTGCGCGCTCGTCGCAGGAGCCAGGGTAGAGTCCGGCGTAGACGTTAGCATGGACGGATCCTGTAAATCACCTTCATTCTCAGGTTTGAGTTCTCCTTCATGAACTCGATCCGAATCTATACACCACTCCGCCAATTACAGACCGAAGTGCTTATTTGGAGTTTGTTCGTTTCAGTCGTGCCTGCAGCCTTTTTGTTTGCTAATTTACCTCAGCGCGTACCTTAGCTTATCTCCGCTAACCTTATTTTACCCCGCTGTCATCAGACAGAGCCGCACTACTGTTCGGTAGCAACTTAATTATCTTGGCATTGTGTCAGGAAGTTGTTACGTTCCAAGCAGGTGAACTGGCAGTTCTGGAATTTGATAACGCAGCTTAGTTTTAGCCGCAAGCTACACTGGAACTCTCAATAAACCCTTATTAAAATAAAATAAAGCGCAAATCATCTCTGTGGTCCATAAATGACAGTGGTGTCTGATTAGGGTGGCAATTGCATAAAGAATGTGTTGCTAAAAGAAAGAAAGAAAAAATCAATGACAGGGTGTTGATGAAGCGTGTGGTACTGCTAACACCCCTGTTAGCGCGCCCAAAAACAGTGTTTTATTCCTCTTTAGAACAAAGATTGCCAAGGATGACAACTTTACTACATTAACGAATGACACATCATGCTTTTTAACCATTTATAGTTACATTCAGTGCCGTGGAACGTCCAGGAAACACTTAGCTCGCGCTGCCGCTGGAGACTCCTTCCATAAACGTTAAACAAACGTGTTTCCTTACAGAAAACTTCTCCAGATCAATAACGACACGTTTTTCTTTGTCAGATAACACGCTTTCTTGATGTTTTTTTTTTTTTTAGGCTTACGTATATTACGTGGAGCGTCTGCCGTACGTCACTGTGAACGAGCCGTTACTATAGAAACGATAACGTATTAGGACGAATCCATTAATAGAAACCTGTCGTGCGCTGTGGTATAACGTATTTTAGTATTTTGCATTCTAAGACACTTAATAATAATAAATAAATAAATAAATAAATAAACTATCTGCAGAACGTCAGAACGTTACAAAATCCGTGCTTTGGCATCGTGCACCAGACATTCGTAAATGTGACATACATTTAAGTGTACACTCTGATTATGAACTTGAATAAAGTTAAAAATGAATATTGCTTCATTTCATTTATACAGTTACCTTTGACAGGGCAATGCTGCTCGAGAAATGTCTAGAGCCCTCTGCTGCCTGCGAAGTGAACTGCAATTTCAATGAAAACCTAAAAATAGGCATTTCAGAAAAAAGGGGCGGGGTCTAGTCCCTGTACTCTGGCTAGGGGTGGAGATAATTTCATGACATAAAAATGTAATAAAAAAAAACTAGTAGATATTCATGACAGTACTGAAACATATACTTGTAGTAACACATCTTCAAACTTATTTCAGTTGCAGTGGCACCTGATATTCACTTAATACCCCCAATACACCAACAGGGGTCACTGTTTCTTCATGTTCCACATCTAAAACCAGTATTTAATATTCTGGGGTCTTTGATGCAGCTGTTACATCGTGTGTTATGTTTTATTAATTAGTGTTGCCTATGAAAATATTGACCCCGCTATATAGCCCAACCTAATCGTGTTTACTCGGCTTCCCGATGCCGCGTAAATAATCCCAAATCAGCTTTAATGAGCGAGGGCTGAGACTTTATACTGCCTGCAAACTGTAATCTGAAATCTGGGGTTAGAGAGCCTTGTTTTTTTTTTTTTTTTTTTTTTTTTTTACCACAACGGCTGTAAAATGTGTTTGGACAGGATCACAGAGTAGGTAAGAGAGGCCACGGGGGTTTGAGACAAACACAGAGTAGTGTAAAACTGCATGTCTGTGAGAGACAGAGAAGCTTTAAAACTGCATTTTGTAGAGAACTGGTGAGCATGTTTACTCTTTGTGCGGATAAATGAGACTCCAGTGTTGTGATTAGTGCCCATAATAATGCGCTGAAGCCTCGTTAGTACCGGGTATTAACATCTGTATCGGGTGATACGATAGCAAGTGGACAGCGTTAACTAGAAGCGTGAACAGGGTCAAATTCATCACAGAGACACGCCGTGATTCGATCAGTCAGGGACACATACGGTCAAATAAGGGTTGTAGCGTGAATGCTAATGTGCCCTGAAAACAGGATGTGGGTAAAGAAGTGGAAGGATTTGCTCTCAGGTGCATTTATTAAAAAAAAAAAAAAAAAAAAAAATAGTTGAGCAAGGATGCATTAATACCGATACTGATAAACCGTCCTGAAAATAAATCCGATACACGAAATGACTGGATCTGGATGTAATGATGTCACGAGCAATGATCCAACTGTGCACTGTTAAAATATATCACAAGAAGGAACTATAGCGTCTTCCTGCAATACAAATAACCTGATTAAACATCCTACGCCTTTTAAACAGAAGGTCTAATAGAGAGCGTGAGGATGTCTGGCGTTAGAGGATCTTCATCACGTAAGCCGACATTGCGAACACGCTCTGTGGTAGAGGTTCTCATCTGGACCGTCTCCCGGGTTTGAAACCGGCTTAACGGCCTTTTTAATCAGTGGGCGTTTCATCCACACATACTGTATATGGCAGGATGTCATAACGTTTCTGACATCCGTTTCCGCTCCGCTCGGCTGTAGGAGCTGTTATTGTGAAAGGAAAATGTCGAACTAAGAGGAAGGATTGCTCGGTTCATCGAACGGGACCACCGAGTGCTGAAGCATGTAGCGCGTGAGAGAGAAAAAAATCCCAAAACAAACAGAAAACGTCTATCCTCGGGTGCAGCGTTCTTTAGAGAGATGTGCATTTCTGATCGTCAGCTGGAGTGGTGTAAAACGCATTGCCACTGGACTCTCGATCAGTGCAAACACGTCCTCTGGAGTGATGAATCACACTTCACCATCTGGCAGTCTGACGGAGGATTCGGGGTTTGGCAGATGCCAGGAGAACGCTGGTTGAATTAATGCATAATCCCAACAGTAAGGTTTGGTGGAGGAGGAATAATGATTTGGTTGTTTTCTATGGTTTGGGCTGGACCTTGTCGGATCAGTATTAAAACTCTTTCACACTGAGCGCGATGCGATAAAGAGACGCGACTCACAGGCGCTTTCACACCGGACGCCAAACGATCGACCGCCTTTAGCTGATTCACGCCTGCACACTAGGTGGCGCAACTCACTATTCAGCTGATCGGCCTATCGTCTTTGACCACCGAGAAGAAGAATCACTTAAATGTTGGCGCGTAGCACCACAACACAAACTATTTTATCTGTATTCTACCCAGAAAGGGAGGCAGGAAGTGTTTAGTGTTTTTGGAACAGCTCCATCATGCCTTTCTAGTACAAATGAAATAATGTGAAATATAATAACGCAGTAACGCAGTAGTGGGACAAAATCCGTGTATTTGTGCAAGAAGAATTAAACATTTTTAAGATCTAAAAGTATAAAATATAAGATCTATGTACATATAGATGAAAGAACAATAAGAATTATAAAAATAAAGCGGAATACAATTATACACTATAGCTAAAAAAAATAACAACCTCTTTTGTCGACGTTTTTGTCCTCGCTTTGATTTTTATCAAAAAGTTCTCTGTTCTCAGACTCCGACGATAACGGGAACTCAACATCCATTCTCTTCTCTCTTCCGGAATACTTTTCTTCGGTGTTTACGCTAACATTTAACATTAACATTGACCTTAACATTTTCTTACATTTTCAAAACAGGTTTCTGCACTACAGCGCCACCTATCTCGCCCTTTTGTGCAACTGCAACGGCTCCGGGAACGTGATCTCAAATCCAACTGGATGCTCAGATCTAATTGGACGTCCGTTTCATCACTATGGGGAACAAATCGGCACGCTCCACGGTCTTTGAGGCGCCACGATTGATCACACACAGTGTGAATAGCTCCGGAGAGATCTCTTGTTTCGATCCAAGAGCGTCATCGTGTCGTACATTAGTGTCATTTAATCGCGCTCGGTGTGAAAGGCCCTTTATAGCGCTTTTGTACAGAAAGCAAGGTTTTGGCCTTGATTAGAGCCCTTACCTCTCTTATGATCCATGTGCTAGTGCTAGTTGCTCCAGAGTCATTAAACTCTGGTATCCATGCCATGGTGTCTCCGTGCTGCGTTCTAGCTGCGGTTATATCGTTTGCGTGCCGCAGTTTCCACCATCCAGTTCACGCACGGCCGATATTTCAGTTGCAGAATTTCCGAAGCCTTTGTATGGAGCTTCGATCATTCATCGTGCTTTGCGCCTCGCGTTAGTGTACTTTCTTATGCCGTGATTCAGGTTTTGACACCTGCCTATATTCGGCTCCATTTATTGCCCTACTCATGCTTTTTAAATAGACTTTATAGTATGTAAATACACTATACAGCTAAAAGTATGTGCACCCCGACCATCAGACCCATATGTGGTTCTTCCCCAACCCGTTACCACAAAGTTAGAAGCACAGAATTGTATAGAACGTCTCTGTACGCTGTAGCGTTCCAATAAGAGGCCCAAACCTGCACAAGTGAGATCCATGAAGACGTGGTGTGTTAAGGTTGGAAGAAGGTAGAAGAACTCAAGTGTCCTGCACAGAACCCTGACCTCAACCCTGAACTGGAACCCCACTGAAGATTATTATTAACAGCAACGGGGGTGCCAATTTCATATTAATGCCCATGGTTTTAGAATATAGTTTATTTCAAGACTTCAATATTTCTTCCTATATGTCACCCGTGGTAGGAGAGAGACCCTTATATCCTTATACCAACCTTTTGTTGGGGGCGGGTTTATGTCTATTTATGTCTATTGCTTTTTGGACATCCGAAGTTTTTTTTTTTAAATACTACTACTAATACTACTACTACTACTAATAATAATAATTCATTTTATTTGTTGGCGCCTCTCACGACACTCAAGGACAGGGGTTTTATTATAATGAATAAACTCACTTGAACAGAGGTGCTTTAATCTGAGATTTGAACTGTGAAATAGAGTCCAGTTGACGAACATGCAGTGGGAGTGAGTTCCAGAGCTTGGGTCCAGAGCAACTGAAAGCTCTCGCACCCATAGTGTTGAGTTTAAAAGCTGGAACAGTGAGTAGAGAAGCTGAGGAGGATCGTAGAGAACGGGCGGGGGGTATAAGGATGAAGCAGATCTGAGAGGTAGGAGGGAGCCGGATTATGAATGGCTTTGAATGTGAGCAGTAGAATTTTGTAGTGAACTGGTTGTTGGACAGGAAGCCAGTGGAGCTGAATAAGTGAGGGTGTGATAAGGTCAGTGGACTTTGTGTGAGTAATAATTCCTGCAGCTGAGTTTTGAATCATTTGGAGCTGGTGGAGGAGTTTATCAGATACGCCAAGAAGGATGGCATTACAGTAGTCAATACGGGATGCTACCAGAGCATGAAGAAGTACTTGAGTGCTGTGATATGAGAGGGAAGGGCGGAGTCTAGCAATATTGCGAAGGTGGGAGAAGGCAGTGCAGGAGATATTATTGATGTGAGGACCAAAAGAGAGTAAACCGTCAAATATGACACCTTTGTTTGAGAGGAAATATTAACCGTGCTGTCATCAATGATAGTAGTGAAAAGGGGAGATTCGGAAAGAAGAACATCACTTTTATTGCCATTAAGTTTTAATAAATCATTAGCCATCTGAGTTTTGAGGTCCTGAAGACAAGTAACGAGAATGGAGGGGGGGTGTGGGAGCTGTTTGGTTTAGTGGAGATATAAAGCCGAGTGTCATCGGCGTAACAGTGAAAATGCACTCCATGATGGTGGAGAATATGTCCGAGGGGTAAAAGGTACATGATAAAGAGGAATGGTCCCAGCACCGATCCCTGTGGGACGCCCTGACTAACCAAGGCCGATTCTATCGCTGAGGTAATAAGAAAACCAGAGAAGTGCAGTGCTGTTAACCCCACAAGCACAAATGAGGTCATTAGTGATTTTTAACAAGGGCTATTTCAGTGCTGTGTTTGGGATGGAAACCAGGCTCGTAAAGATTATTGTTCTCCAGGTGAGCCTGGAGCTGAGATGCCACGGTCCGTATAAGAATTTTCACAGTAAAAGGAAGGTTAGAAATGGGCCGGTAATTATTCAAATCATGAGGATCTGAACCAGTTTTATTTTTTCAGAATTGGTGCAATGGAAGCAGTCTTTAACGAGGAGGGAATAGTGGCAGTCGACAGCAAAGAGTTAATTATAGACGCGATAATAGGGGATATTGAGGGAACGCATGCTTTAACCAGGGTGGTAGGAAGGGAATCCAGTAAGCAAGAAGATGACTTGGACTTGGTAATGAGTTCCATGATATCCTCGACTGATGAAGGTTTGAAGGCCGAGAGAGAGGTAGAGCCGGCAGTTCCAGTGTATTCCACAAGGGGGAAAAGCTCGTCACAGAACTACAAGAGGCCAGTTGTTGATGAACGTTCGTGATTTTAGAGCTACAGAATTTGAGAAAGGCAGGACATTCACCGATGGTATTGAAATGAGAAGAAGGATTTGGCAGCATCGAGTGCATTCTGATAAGATATCAGGTGATCAGAGTACATCTGTTTACGTAGTTTTTTTTAGACAACCGCTAAAAACGACGGCCCAGAGCTTTTTGCCATCGAAGCTCGGCGGTATACCACGGAGAAGGGTGAACAAATGAGACTGTACGGGTTTCAGGAGTCCAAGGTATCCAGTATAAGGTATAGACTGTCATTATAGTGATTTAGGAGTGGCTAATGGAGTTAACAGAATGACTAATTAATCCGTTCAGGTCACCCTGGTTAACGTTTTTAATATTCTGAAAAGATCTACGGTGATTTAGTTGAGATTTTGTCAGGGAAACTGTGGCATCAAATGAGACAGACTTGTGGTCAGACCTGGGGAATTCAATCGTAGTAAAATCACATGGTGAGATTCCAGAACGACAAACTCAATCTAATATGTGACTTACTGTGTGTATTTAACCCAACAAACTGATTAAGGTCAAAACTATCCAAGATGGAATTAAAAACCTTATAAAGCGTGCTAGCGGGCGTTATCGAAATGGATAATAAAATCTCCCATTCAAATAAAGTTTTTCAGACTGCCATACGAATGTACCATAGGAGATGCGTGTTACTGCCCACTCAATCAGCTATATTATCCATTCAAGACGCATTCAAATACCACGCAACAACATAGACGGATGTTAATACCCGGTCCGAATGAGGCCTGTGAGAGAGAGAGAGACAGAGAGAGAGAAGGAGAAAGTGCATGTAATTGTGCTCTGTTGTGGAGTGTATTGTCACCCAGAGTGCACTCTGCTACAGACTTTGGTTTTGAACTTGCATTTGAGGACACTTGAACTGCTTAACACTTTGCAGTATTAAAATGGCCCCCCTGTCCTCTCACAATGGCAGCGATCTAGGCTAATACTTTGTTCACGATCTATGCATTGTCCTCATTGCCCGGTGCCGAGCAAACTCTTGATACATTTCAATAAAATAGATATCATCCATCAGATCTCTGATTGAAGTCATATTCATGTTCTATACATACAAAGAGAGACAGAGAAAGAGAGAGAGAGAGAGAGAGAGAGAGAGAGAGAGAGAGAGAGATGATAAATAATTTTGGGAAAGATTATCTGTAGCAGCATCACACCTAAACAGAAGGAGAGAGGACAGCCTGGTGGTGAGATCCTGTTGAAGTGTGAGGTTGTAATCGTGGTTGAAATTTAGCCCAGTGTATATTAAATAGATAAATAAATAAGTGATGATTTTCTAGAAAGGTGTTAAGCTGTTTGGCATCATCATCATCATCATCATCATCATCATCATCATCATCATCATCATCTACAAACAGAGCTGCTTCGTGCTTTTAAAATCATACAAGAAGTGTTCTAAAAGGTCTGTGAAGTGAGCTTATTTTTGCCATATAGCATTATCAGCCAACACTTATGAGTGTGCCTGAAGAGATGCTGATAGGTTAGCTTTAGTGAGCTATCTGGCTAGTATTAGCAGCGAAAGTAATATAAATTATAAACATTTTTATAAATATGCTTTTAAAATCACTTCAGAGTAGCTCATGTCACGTAGCTGAAATTTCCTTCTATTTCAAAACTGCCATATATGGGCTCAATGACACACCCATATTTCATTATATATGGCCTAAAAATTCCATATATGGTCTAAGTGACATGCCTACATTTCCTAACGCATATATTTTCATATATGGACTCAAAGACAAGCCCAGATGGTCTTAAATGTATGACTAGTCATAGATGCTCTCATTTCTTTATATATGAGCTCAATGACATGCCTACATCCCCATATATGGTCTCAACGACACATCCACAAAAGACATGCCTACTCAGAGATGCTTACTTTTTCCTTTATATATGTGTTCAATAGCCACATTTCCAGTTACAGTCTTAAATGCATATATATATATATATATATATATATATATATATATATATATATATATATATATATATATATATATATATATATATAGACTCAGTGACACACCTGCATTTCCATATATGGGCACAAAGAATTGCCTATGTGGTCTACAATGGCAACATGTGCAGCAAAATGGTCGCATTGTTCTTGTGAACTCAATTTGTCATTACAGACAGCAGAGAGATCTTTACTGTGTGTGTAAGCTGTATACTGAGCACCACAATGTGTGTGTGTGTGTGTGTGTGTGTGTGTGTTTGCATGGTATCTTAAAAAATGTCATTTTAAACAGATGAGGCAAGATGTAGGCTGATATTGTAAGGCTTGTTCAAGGTAACATTATGCATGTGTACGTGTGTGTGTGTGTGTAGCATGTTGTGTTGCTAAAGGTCCAGTTCCTTCACCTTCAATCTAGGGTCACATTCAACCTCCATAATCCATAAAATGCTTCTAATAGGTTTGCTGTAAGCCTCGACCTCACTGAGAACTGCCTTGTTAAAGCTTCAGGAGGAAAAAAAAAAACTGTTGAACTCAATACACACGCACGCGCACACACACACACACACACACACACACACACACACACACACACACACACACACACACACACACACAGAGGTAACTTTTAGATTTCTTGTTATAAAAAACTTTGGCTACAATTGTCTCACTTGACTCATACAGTAATATACACAGTTATATAAAAAATGAACCAAACAAATTACGTCTGGGGTGAAATGTGGAGCCTAGGCAGCAATGAGAATTAAAACAGATATAAATAGAAATGCAGTCAGTACATTCAGAGTAGGATTCCAAACAACAGATTACATTTTAATTGGTCAATTGTTCTGTTTGCCAGCATGAGGAAGTGATTATGTGTGTGCTGTTAATGAAACTGCAGCAGGCGTATGATGAGATGGATGATTTGACTTTTCCGGTGACTCTACCTCACCTTCTCGAGAACAGCTGGCCAGTGTCAAAAACCTCATTATCCCAGGGCAAGTCTGTTCTGCTGGGGGAAGCTTTTCATACACTCACTGTGTGTCCTTACACTTCTATATCCTTAATATCACATTCTTCATGTATGATGGGATTGCAGGCCTGAGCTGTAGTCTCATGTGAGGCAGGATGTATTTAGCTAATCACAAATGTGACTTAGCGGTTAGCACGTTCGCCTCACACCTCCAGGGTCGGGGGTTCGATTCCCACCGTGGCCCTGTGTGTGTGGAGTTTGCATGTTCTCCCCGTGCTGCGGGGGTTTCCTCCGAGTACTCCGGTTTCCTCCTCCAGTCCAAACACATGCATGGTAGGCTGATCGGCGTGTCCGTAGTGTATGAATGGGTGTGTGAGTGTGTATGTGATTGTGCCCTGCGATGGATTGGCACCCTGTCCAGGGTGTACCCCGCCTTGTGCCCCATGCTCCCTGGGATAGGCTAATGTCGTGAATATGGTATTAAAAAGTATTAAATTTGAAGTGCTGATACCTGCAGATACCCTGCTACAAGTACTCTATGTCAGTTCTGCCCCTACAATTAATCAATGGCATTCCTAATAATCGACCCCTGCCCCTACCAAAACCCCACCCACTCTTGCTCTTGCCAATAATTTTCCCACAGTCTTGTCCAATCATACTCAAATCATTCAATGCCAAACTCTTCTGTTCTTCTAACTATGCTACTTACACCACAGACCAGCTTTACCCTGTTCTCCGTACAACTAACTTGGGGTCAGATTAGGGGTATGACCGGGGTAAAGATAACTATAGTCTGAATTGGGGCAAAAAACTATATGCATAAATAAATAAATAAATGAAAACCTTCCACACATCCCAAAGAAACTTCAAAACCTTTGTAAACCTTCAAAGAACTCCACGAGCTCACACATCCCCGGCTTTCCCGAGTCAGTTTCTGTCTATTTATTCAGGACTCTCTCACTCTCTCTCATCATCTAAAAGAGCCCACACCTGGGAGTTCCCAGACATCCTTATTCCTCTATCGCTATTCTTTCTTGTCTGATCAGCTGCTGGACTGAAGATGTCCCTAGGCGTGCTCTTCATCAAATCTCATCAATGTGTCTTCAGCATTGCAGATGGGAAAAAAGCTTACAGAACAATATCTCAATGTCACTGGATTGAAACGCTTAAAAAAAAAAATCCGCCCCTTTGGGAGAGTCTCCTCTCATTTAGGATGCCGGGCATACACCCTGGCATTGTTATTAATTCTTTTTTAAGTTGACTCAAGTTCACAATTTTATTGGCCGTATTACCCATTCGGAATACGCTATTACCTCGTTTTCTGTCCTTTTTTTTCCAGTGGAAGTCTGAAAGATAGGAAAACTTGTTTCAGACAGAATGCCTTGACTTAACTTGACTTTAGCCTTGACCTAAACGTAGCTTTGTCTCTCATCTTGAGTACCACAAATTGGTCTCTCACCTTGCCTTCTAGCTTTTGAATCAGTATGAATACAGTCTTGTGGCAGGTACATCCAGCAGTACATGCATCACTGCGTCAAACAGCAGAAATGAACAGCAGCGTTTAGACCCCAGGGTCAATCTGAGACTGAGTGCATTAGATGGGTTCTGCCATCATTCTGCACTGGGGTGTGTGAGATGATCAGGGCTAATGCTGCATGCTCAGGCAAGAGATTTACAGCTTTCTGTGGAACATTTTAGCTTTAGACAGTATTTACACAATATTCTCAGGACCTCACCAAAGAAATCATGTTGTCGCGATAATGGCACGAATTTATGTTAATTAATTTTTCCCACTTGGCCGACGGAAACAGCACAGTGTGATATCGTGAACACAATTTGTGTCTTTTAGTTCTGCTTTTAAACAGACGCAGTATTTCAAACAATGCAGCTGTAAAGATGCTAAGGATATGATATGAAGTGAAGTGGACATTATATGATGACATGGATCATTATTAGAGATGCACCGATATTAAACTTCTCAGCCGATACCGATAAGCGATACCGATAGAGCTGCCTTTCGTGCCTTCTTTTAAATGAATAATGATTAATTCCACAATTCGGAAAGAAATGCAAATAAAAACTTTATTCTCTCCATTTCAACAAGTTGTTTCACAGTGACTGGTCTCATCAACAGAACGCACGTTACTCACATTCACATGAACACATGAACTCAGTTCTGAAGATTAAAGTAAGATTATTATCTGAGGTAACATTGACTGAGGTCTAAAAAAAAAACCATCCCATTAGTCTCACATTCACTCACCACACACACAAGCATTTCTACTCCATCACTGAACATCAAACTGCTCATATATAATATCAACTTCTTTATATATTAATATTAACTGGATATGAAATACACTACTCTACAAATATATTTTTTTCTGTGCAATATATACTTTTTTGTAAACTCATCTTCATTTAAATCTTTCAAATGTGTACTGGCCCTTTAATTCAGCTGGAGCAGCGCGGCTAAAAACAAAACAAATAACTCTATGCCGAAACTCCCGCTTCACTGCTGCAGCGTCTGGTGTAAAATGTTATCAGTGCAGAGATTACAGGCATTACAGACTGCAGTTTTGTCGTCATTCCACACGAGAGACATTATCTTTACACACAGCACGGCATCCATGTGTTTTTAAACTATCAATAGATAGTGAGAATTGCCTTTATCGGACAATACCGATTACTGGCCGATGCATCTGTGCATCTCTAATTATTACTAAAGCAATCGTATAAAAGTCAATTGAAAGATTCCAGATTACGACTCTTTGAGGCGCTTTGAGGACTCACACCATCACACTACCACCCTGGTGATCTACTGCATCATCCTCATCGTAGCTAGCCTCATCGTAGCTAGCCTCAGGCTGGACGTAGAAGTGTGTGAAAGTGTCACATTTACATTCAAACTCTACTTCTCTCTTTGGGCTAATCTATTTGGAGACCAAGCTTATTTTAGTAATATACTGAGGTGCCATTATTTAGGACTTCCTACCATAGCGACCTTTGATTGATTGCACAATTAGTCACTGTAGCCCATTTGTCGCTGTGCACAATTTTTCAACCACCACAGGGGCGACCCTAGGCATGAGCAAAGTGGCTAAGTGGCTGCTCAATGCTCCAGAACAAGAAGCGGGCACTGCCAAAGGTTCTGCCAAGGGCAGGAAAAAAGGTTATTAATAATAAGTAAAGAATAAAACATGAGAAGATGAGTGGTTATCGGAAAATAATCAATGACAGATTGATGACGCTGAAGTCGATGAATTTTTCCAATATTGTGACAACGCAAAGCGTTTTCTTGCTCTTATTCCACAACAATTCGCCTATGAGCATAATTTATTCAATTTAATTTAATCATGGCACTTTGTACTTATTTTTTATCAGTTTATAGTTACATTTAATGCTGTGGAACAGCCAAGAAACAAGTTTGTTTTCTCACTTATGTTATACACGGCATCTATAAACAGTCGTTCTCTGACCAGCCGCTGTTATCCCCTCGCTCGTGAGGTTAATAAGGCGAACTTGTCGATTTACTTTCCTGACACTGGAGACTCCTTCCATTAATGCTGAATAAACATCTCTTCACAGCATATCAATGATTAAATGATATTGTAAAGGGCAGTGTTTATCTGTAGAGGTAAATGAACCGTGCTAAGCCCTGGCGGTCCTTGACGTTTCACTCTACGAAACATACACAACAACATAAAACAGCATAAAAGAAGATTTCATTAACTTTCCATCAATGAGATTTGACGTCCAGGAGTAACGCTCTAAGAGTAATTCCTGCAGTAATGGATTGACGTAAAGGGTTGTATGAATTCCAGTCCTTGAGACCGATAACACGTCGATATTTTAGACCTATATCATTTTTCAGGAGCGTATAGGAATACGAAACGTCCGTTTCAGCGCGATTTATTTTTTTTTTTTCATGTGGAATTAAGAAGATGTGATGTGAACACATACGTAATATTCCTTCTTATCATACCTCTTTTCTACCACGGGCACTGAGCACGACCTCTTTTCTTCTCTTATTGTGTTTCTCTCATTTTTCTTTCTGCCCTAAAGTTCACACTGTAGACTCCTGCATGCGTATAGTGAATAAAGTACTGGTGTTTAGACAGCACTGTGTTGCGCTTTGACCCCAGATTCCTCTAAGTCTCTGGATTTCTCACAGATACTTCCTTTCTGTCATGTTCCCTTTGCTACTCTTTTGCTTCAGTTTTTTTTTCCCTCAGTGTGAAGGACGCGGAGGCTAAGCTTTGCATTCAGAACCAACAGAAGAATTTCCATGTGAGAAATGCACTAATCAGACAAGCTAACAAGGTCTCTGAGGAATCCGCAATAAACGTGGTCTGTGCTGCCTCCGCCTGAGACTCGGATCAGGATTTTTTTCCACCAGAGAAACTATCATTTTTGTTGGTTTTGATGCACAGCTGAGGCATTCTGGAGAAATCTCTTCAAATTTGGTATCAGTTGCTTCACGTATGAAAAATTCCCTTTGTTGTTCTACCTGCCTTGAAATTCGGGACGTTTCTCAGCTTCACCCAGAGAGAGAAGACGACGTGAGAGAGATAGAGGAATTATTACATTTGGGACTCAAAGTGGGAAACCAGCCGAGCCCAGCTGGAGGCGAATAAGGGTACTCTCACTTTCTGGGAGATGACTTGTGATTAGCCGATGCTTCTTAGCCCCCATCCTTTCTGTGTCTAATGACAAATCTGAGATGAACCGTCTATTATCGCGGCTAAGGCAAATTGAATCCGAAAGCCAGTTTAACAGCATAGGACTATTGATAGAATCAATGGGAAAATGCATCAAAACACCATCAATGGGCGCTCAGCGCTCACCACAGTGGCAAACGGACATCGTGGGGCGCAGCGGTTGGTCCGTGTCCCCCGGGGTCTTGGCGGTGAAGTTAGCAGCTCAAGAAGCATTATCCCAACCCAAAGCTTTTAGGAAGATTGATGGGCTGAGAAAGAGGATCAGCTCTTCTCTCCCATCCGTTCATTCACTTAGACAGAATGAGCTGTGTGCTAGCATGACCCAAGAGTCGTTCAAGCCACACTGGGAGAAGCCCTCTCTATTAGTCTGCTGCTCCAGTAATACCGTTCAGAACCATAGACTACAACCGAAACCACTTTGTAATTCCTTGGAAAAAAAAATACCCTCTTTTTTCCTTGAAAGATCAGAAAAGCGACCAAAATGCTGGCTCTTTCTTTCACAGCTATCATTTTTTTTCATCACTGAGAGTTAATCTGTCAAATTTCTCCGCTGGTATTTCAACCTCAATGCCAAACGGTGGAAAAAACGAGGACGCTAGTGTTACAGAAAAGAAACGGCCGCGAAATCATCCGACTACATTCTGAACTCCAAAATCATACACAGTCCGAGTATGACTTATCGATTCTCACGAACGGCCTCACGACACCTTCCCGGATGTGTGGTAGAACATCAATGCCAGCAGGTCTAATGAGGGAACT
The DNA here is from genome assembly GCF_001660625.3 of Ictalurus punctatus. Lineage (NCBI taxonomy): Eukaryota > Metazoa > Chordata > Actinopteri > Siluriformes > Ictaluridae > Ictalurus > Ictalurus punctatus. Next base: position 29,049,630 of record NC_030423.2, read on the forward strand.
ATTGGATTTTCACTCTGTTACAGCAGCACTTTGAAACATGAGCGTATTTTCTCTGCGTGTCCCTCCTGACCGACTGAGTCTCACCTCTACATCAGCCGGCCAGCACCGAATGAACCTCATTTCTGCTCACACTTCTTCAAAGCCCCCTCCAGGGTCCGGCATTTCTGTGTAAGTGTGTAACAGACGACGTGAAACGAGTGAGCCGGACCACATGAGACGATGTGGTGATTTTAAAGGGAAGTGTTGTTTGGTAAAAAGGAAAAAAAACAAAAAAAAACAAACCTGTGATCATTTTCAAAGGACCGTTGTTAAAGGTGTCATTTTCGGACTGTTTAGCCCATCGTGTTTCAAAAAATGATACGTAAGTGTTGGTGTCCTGTGTGTTCTGTCGGTTCATAGTGTTTTAAATCAAAAATGGACAAATGTGTAAAAATTTGAACAAGCAAGATGGTTATATATATATATATATATATATATATATATATATATATATATATATTGTCTGATATTCAATACATAATAAATGCAGATATCTCAGCCTCCTGCAAGTTGATTCTTATTTTATTAAGCTGTCTGTGAAAACAGGTTGTGATCCTACATTTGGTCACGAGAGAAATGGCATCAAAATAATAATAATAATAATAAAAAAAAGGCTTACACGTTAAAACAGCCTTAGAGCACTTTAAAAATCTACAAAGGGCTCCAAATATCAGTGAGACATCACTGACCACATGACTCCTGCTCTCAGGGAGGGGAACGCAAGTTCACCCAGAGCTCCGCTGATGTAAAGCTGCATACTCTTTCAATAGCTCAGTAGAGACACACACACACGCTTGGGCTTCAATCCTTGAGGTTGAGTATTATCCTTCTACTGTATGAGTTACTGTCTACACGCCTTCACTCTGCTTTTTCTTTTTCTGCTTTTTCTACCATTGTTATTTTTTTCTACGAGAAGAAATCAACATGCTCGCCTCACTCAGAGCAAGAACTGCATGTTGCTTGTCGATTTGGTGATGTGTTAGACATAAAATCCAACTAAAAAAAAAAAACAAAAACCTGGAGCGTTATTAATCTAAGTATCGAGTAATAATTCGTAGGTGGTATGTTTATTATTTATTAATTTATTCATCTTCAGTAAGTGCTTTATCCTGGTCAGGGTCATGGAATCTATCCTGGGAACATGGCGTGCAAGGCGGAAGTACAAATTTAATGGGATGGGTTGCCAGTCCAGTAGATTTAGATTCGAGGTTCTCAAACTTGGCCCCAACAACCAATAATGCTTTAATTTCAGTAATCTTTTAAGCCAGGTAGCCCTTCACAAGAGTAGATCTATACAATCGAGTGTATTCAACCTATTTATCAATTAGAATTAACCATCACGAGGTCATTTAAATTCTTTGTCACACATATTGTATCAGTAGCTCACTTACTTGCGACCTGAACATCACCGACATGATCAAGAAATCCCAAGAGACTCTTAGACAAATGAAGGGGTGCAGAGTGAAGTGAAAGCTGACGATACACTTCTACGCAACAATCATCCAAACAATCATCCCGACATCCTCTATCACTGTCTGCTAGGGCAATACTGACTCACACACACCATGAGGGAACGTCTACGGATTGTGCTCAGAGCCTAACAAAACATATATTTGACACGAGCTCCCATCGGTGCAATCTCTGTACATCAAATACAAGCAGAAAAGAGCTTAAAATGTCTGCTGACCCCACCTACCCAGCAAACCTCACATTTCAGCCATCTGGCAAAAGATATAGACTCCTGATGACTAAACCGAGCTGCTTCTGAAAAGGATACTTCCTTCTGCCATCACACAACTGGTGTGTAAGAAAGATAATCGTTCTCTACATCGTCATCCTTCATGAATATTTCAAATTCAGAAGGTGAATCAGATGGTATTGTGTCACAGCAGATTGGGTGGTATAGTCAAATATCAAATCGCTGCCTTAAGAACCTGCACTTTGTGTGGCAATAAAAGAATCTTGTATACTGAATTTATGTACGCTAGAAAACAAGTAGAGTGAGACAATTAGCTTGATGCCTGAATACCAATATAGTAAACACTTACAACTACACTATATGGCTAAAGGGCAGTGTTAGTTAAGACGTTGGACAACTGATTGGAAGGTCATGAGTTCAGACCCCAGCACTGCCAAACCTCCACTGCTGGGCCCATGAGCAAGGCCCTTAACCCTCAATTGCTCAGATGTATAAATGAAATAAATGGCTGGATAAGGGCGTCTGCCATGATAATGTAAATGTAAAAGTTAGTGCACATCTGCACACCATCACACCCATGTGCTTGTTGAACATTTCATTCCAGATGTATTCCCTCTTTGCTGGTATAATGCACTCCAATCTTCTGGGAAGGATTTCCACTAGATTTAGGGGCGTGGCTGTGAGGATCTGTGTTCGTTCATCTACGAGAGCGTTAGTGAGGTTGAGGTCAGGTCCTGATGTTGTTGTGAGGAGACTCCAGTTCCAGTTCATGACAGAGTTGTTCAGTGGGGTTGAGGTCAGGATTCTGTGCAGGACACTCGAGTTCTCCTACCTTCTTCACACACCATGTCTTCATGGAGCTCGCTTTGTGCACAGGAGCACCCCACCACCAGTGTGTAGCATCCCCCTGGATGATGCAACGGCAGCCATAGTGCACAAGAACTCCCACCACACACCAGGTATTAGTGGAGAGGAGAGTGATGTAGCTTATTAGGGGGCCATGATAGATAAGGGCCAATGACGAATTTTTGATGACCACAGAGAGTCATTACCTCGGTTTAATGGCTCATCCATAAGATGGTGCTGTCTTTACAGAATAGTGTCCCCATCACTATGCTGGGGTATTAGGCCCCACACAGACCACCTAGTGAGCGCCCCCTGCTGGCCTCACTAATGCAACTAAATACCAACAGCAAACCTTAGTTTTCCCCAGGAGGTCTCCCATCCAGGTACTGGCCAGGCTCAACCCTTCTTATCTTCAGAGAGAAAAACCAGGCGAGAGCTGCATGGTGATACAGCTCTACATATGGCTGTGCTAGTCTGGTGTCCACATACTTTCGGCCATATACTGGATAATTATTCTGATTTAAACATTCACTTTGAAAGGAGATGTCATTCTAGTTGGTTCTGTATTGTATTATGTGTCATCTGGTTCTTACTCTACAGCAACAAAATGTGCTCAGTGCTTCCGCTTCTGATGAGTTATTAAATCGGTCATATATAACGGAACATATTTTATGCGTTACATATATATCGGAATAAAATCAAACCATTTACTCTTTTCCACTGAAAGTTGCAATTTTCTTTTTATGTTAAGGACCATTTGCATTACTTCAGACTACCCCTGGGAGTACATGTACCCCACTTTAGAAACACTGATTTAGTCCACATCCTGAAGGTGTTCTTAAGAGTGTCAAAACTGACACTTACACAAAATGCTGGAAATGATTCAGACAGTTTGGTGAATTATTTTTGATAAAGGCCTAGTGCTCTGTCTGAACCGATATTAATGATAGAAGCTGTTATTACTTTAATGGCGCTCCTCTGAAGGCTTACTTTATTTTTCCGTTAGAGCTGCTACCGAAAAAAAAAAAAAAAAAAAAAAAAATGGCAACACTTCCATATAAGTGATATTCAGTGATATTTAAGCATATAAAATATTAAGTATTTAAATATTTATAAACAAGTAAACAAGTATTACATAGTTCCATAATTACTTCCAAATCATTAATATATTAGTACGAATTGAAAAATAAATGAATTAAGCTGTAGAAAAATAATTTTGTACGAAATAATTTTTCTTCTGCTGTAATAGTTTTATTATTAAGTATTAATTACATTAAACGGCTATACCTGTATATTAATACATTATAAATTATATTCGAAACTTTATAGACTAATTATTCTTTAATGAATCATTCAGCCTGTATTAGTAGACTAATTATTATAATTGGCTTATTACGAAAACCCGAGAGGTAAAAATGTTCTTATATGAGAACGACTCCAGTGATATTCCATACATCCAGAAAACAACGATAACGGATGGAACTGCACAGTTGATCCAACGTGAAAACAAACTGGTGATTATGTGCCCCGCCCTCAAACGAGCCCAGAATCGGGCCCGGGTGCCGACTCACGTGTTCAGGCCAAGCGTGAAAACGTCCTAAGATGACCTCGAATGTGTGATTTAATAAGTCTAATAATAAAGAGACTCTGAAATTGCCTTCAGGCTCCTGTTTGTTAAGCGTGTAGCATTGCGTTTCACATCACTCGCCTCTGTGCTTTATATGCGCCTCGGCTCGCGTTATGCTCGGTGCACTCGTATTAGCCGTTTTTTTTTTTTTTTTATCAGACTTGAAATGGAATATTTCTTATTCTCTTATTTCTTTGCAATTTAGACAGGCTCTAATTGCCTTATTCAGCTCGACTAGATTAATGTTGTTGCAGTGTGAATTCTCGCTAAATGCGGCAACTCAACTCCCATTGTGGTGCTAATTGCTCGTGTTTATCTTGTGGTTCCTATTTCTGGCTCGGTGGGAACAACGGAGGTTATTTATTTTTTATTTATTTATTTTTTTAAAAGCTCCTTGGACGTGCTGCCAGTCTGACAATTACCACCTGCACACATGTTGACATGCCGTGCACGAGTGTGTCATGTGGAAGATTAGCATGTTTACTGTCGCAAAAAGCCTCCCCACGGTCCTCATCACCAAATGAACAAACTAGGAGAATCAGCCAAACAGCCATCTCTGAAACCGCCATGTAGAATTTGCTTGCTTGTTTCTGATTGGTCGTAATGATGCTCCGTGCCTGTTTGGCAGAAAATAAACCTGTTTACCAAACGGTGCGCCTCGTTTATCCAGCTGGATATGAATAAATTCAATAAATTCAATAAATATCATTTTTCGGGAACTTTTACACTAGATATGCATTATTTAGGAAAATCTGGTCGTTTTGGAAAAAACGTTCATATCCTTTGTTTCGTTCTTGAGTAAATTTTTGTATCAAGTGACTCGCTAACGTGAACCTCGACTGATCGGCTTAGCACGTTCGCCTCACACCTCCAGGGTCGGGGGTTCGATTCCCACCGTGGCCCTGTGTGTGTGGAGTTTGCGTGTTCTCCCCGTGCTGCGGGGGTTTCCTCCGGGTACTCAGGTTTCCTCCACCAGTCCAAACACATGCATGGTAGGCTGATTGGCGTGTCTGAAGTGTCCGTAGTGTATGAATGGGTGTGTGAGTGTGTGTGTGATTGTGCCCTGCGATGGACCGGCACCCTGTCCAGGGTGTACCCCGCCTCGTGCCCCATGCTCCCTGGGACAGTCTCCAGGTTCCCCCGTGACCCTATTTAGTCATCATTTTGTCTTTGTTTTATCATTCTTTGGCCTTTATGGAGAGTTGTGGGTGTCGCTAACTAGAAATATACAATGAATTTGCAGGTAATTGACACGTTTTAAAATATTTGCATGACAATACAAAAACATTTGCACTCAACGTTATTAAAAGAGGCCTAATGTTAGCTAACTAGCTAACCGTCTAGGTGTCATTTAATGTGAAATGATCCAGGATCTGACCGCGATACGACTGCTCGTTCATTTATTTCTAAAAACAATACATGATATTGTAGCATACGTGAATATAAAGTAACCGTATACGTGTAGCTATCATTATAATAGTCTTCTGATATCTTGATTTGGGAAGGGTTTAATACAGATATGTGCTAGACGACTAAAATACAGCGAGTAGAACAGTTCAAATATTGAAGTTATCCTTAAACTCACCGGAGTACTTGTGTATTAGCTAATTTCGAGGTCTTGCCATTCCTAGCATGTGTGTAAGTTCTACTGCTTGATTATTCCTCATGGCTTTACTGCGTACTAGACCCTCGCTGTGTCTGTTGGTTTTCTGTTTGGATTATGTGTTGGCTTTGTTTGTATTGTTGGCGGTGTTTCTCACCCTTTCCTGCTTATTAACCTTGATTTTAGATTGCATGTCTACAAAATCCTCAGGACACCACCCGTGTGTCTGAGTTGATTCTAATTGGTGTAACAGGGACAATCACCCTGCTTGTTTCAGTGGAAATGTTTGGCTGGAACCCCTCAGTATCCTCGCTCGCTCGCTCGCTCACCCACTCACACTTTCCCTCACTGATTTATTCTGCAATGGATTCAGAAACACCGTTGCAGGGATTTACTCTGGATGAGCCAGTGTAATCCATGACACTGATACTTTCCCAAATCCAAAATTTAATTATACTCCACAACGCAAGGCCCCAATTCTAGCACAACGCCCTCTTCGCCTCTGAATTCCAGTCTGTAGCGCTGGGGAGAAACTCAAACCAGACATATTGTGTATCGCGTATCGTTTATCTTCACCCATGCATCGGTGTTGGACTGTTTGATTTTTATTGTGGACTTTTATTACATTTGTGAATAAACCTCCAGGTTCAGACATAAACAACAATGGTGGTTTACATGAAGTGAGATATTGTTCAACTTAAAGCAGGTTTAGGAGATATTTGTGTTGTTTTGTATTATAATCTGTCCATATTTTTTTTTTCTTCACAACAAAAACGTGTATTGATTCGACACCATTTTAAGACCATTTGAACGGGAAATGCGTCTTTTAATGCTGCTTTTCAGTTATCCTGATTTTGTCGATAAGATCTGGCAACCCTCTGATCATAGCGCATGCAACGAAGAAAAGTTTTCTTCACGTCTCACGAAAAAGAGAGAAAAAATTAAATCTTCAGACAATTTGGGCAAATTTTTACAAATGTTTCAGGATCCACCGAATCAGAATCGATTGATTCGCCATATACATTTACACGTATTGGATATTTTCTTTTTGGTGTTTGGCCGGAACACACACATCTCAGACACCACACCACAATTACCAAATATTACACTTTGAATGGTAAGGGCACATGGTGGTTTAGTGGTTAGCACGTTCACGCCTCCAGGGTCGGGGGTTTCGATTCCCACCGTGGCCCTGTGTGGGCGGAGTTTGCATGTTCTCCCCGTGCTGTGGGGGTTTCCTCCGGGTACTCCGGTTTCCTCCCCCAGTCCAAAGACATGCATGGTAGGCTGATTGGTGTGTCTAAAGTGTCCATAGTATATGAATGGGTGTGTGATGTGCCCGGTGATGGATTGGCACCTTGTCCAGGGTGTACCCCGCCTTGTGCCCGATGCTCCCTGGGATAGTCTCCAGGTTCCCCGTGACCATGAAGAAGGTTAAGCGATATAGAAGATTAATTTACATTACAGTGGAGGTAGAAATAGCAGCTGGATGCAGTTCAGGGTTATTAAATGGAGTGGAACGATTATGATATATATAATATTATATAATAGCAATGATATACGGTATAGGAATAGGTAATTAGCAGGGTGGGGGGTGTCGCTGATGATTTTTCCTGCTCGCTTCTTTGTCCTGGCGATGTTCAGGTCTAAAAGTGGTGACAAACTGCAGCTGAGAATTTCCTCAGCAGTCTTGAGAGTCCATTGCAGCTTCTTCTCTTGTGATGGCAGACGTAAGGATGCTTTATTTGGTGCCAGTGTATAATCGCACCAGTATAGCCTGGGGTCGAGCGATCTTTGACAGTTGCCGTAAGAAATACATCCTTTGCTGAGCTTTCTTGTTGATGGATGATGTACGGTATGCATCTTTCATTTGAGATCCTGTGTGATCGTAGTTCCCAGAAACTTGAATGAATTGACAGTGCTCACTGATGAATTATTAAAGATGAGTGGAGAGGGGGAAGATGTGCATTTCCTGAAGCCGCTGTGCATCTCTGGCGTTTTAAGAGCGTTGAGCTCGAGGTTGTTCCAGATACAACAGGCGGCTAGTTGTCGAACCTCCTGGTGGTACTTTGACTCGTCACCGTTGGTGATGGAGGGGTGAAAGGACACAATCTAATGGTGTTCCAATGCTGAGTGACCAGGGTACAGGAATGTCCTGACCGATTCTCACGACCTGCTTCCTGTCGGAAAGGAAGTCTGTGATTCATATACTGTACAGATGGAGCCACGTACTTGCAAAGTGATGAGTTTCTCTTGTAGGCGCTCAGGGACGATGCTATTGAAGGTCGAGCAGAAATCTACAAAGAGGATCCTGGCATATGTTTTTTGGAGGGTGCTTTAATACGAAGCAAAGCTCGATATTAACTGCGTTGTGTACAGATCAGTTGCTTCTGTAGGCAGTTTGCAGTGGATCCAGAAGATCCTGAGTACTGGATTTGAGAAATCTCATCTCCAGTCTTTCAAAGGTCTTCTTGATAACATAGGTGAGGGCTACTGGTATGTAATCATTTAGGTTAGTTACCGTATCTGCTACAGTGAAGCATGCCGGATCAGTATTCAGCTCCGAAGGCCAGTCGAATATGTGCGTAAAGATGAGGGACAGCTGATCAGCACAGTGCTTGAGCGTTCCAGGTGTAACGCCAGCAGCGTTCTTTACATTTAGGTTTATTGAATGGTCTTGTTCTGCGATGATGAACAGGTTTGGGGGAAGGGGATGATAGGACTGCCATTATTAATGCTTATTCATGTAGTTGGCTTTTAGTGGTCCTAAATTTGGGATTTGCAAACGCTTGAGAGAAACACATTTATTTTATACATGGATATTTACTGTATATATTACATAGCATGAGAACGCTTTATGAATATGGATCCTGTATGCTACGTCTTTGAAGATTTCCCAGGAATGACATTCAAGCATGCATTTAAATGAAGTCTTTTTCGTAATCCTGAAACACTGTAGGAGTTCTAGCCTCTGCTGGTTATTCGAAAACATCGAGTGACTCTGACACTATGCTCATGACAAGGCGACAGTCAGGATCTGTCAGCGAAGCTAATACAAAGCCGTGGAAATGACATGAAAATCAACCAGCCAGTTCTTACACTGGGCTTTTAGAAATCTGGAATAAACACTGAATGATGTTTAAGGTTCGGATGAACAGAAAATTCCTAATTGTTCCGTTTGGGAAACCTTGGTGGGAATTCTTAATCATGATGATACGCTATGAATTAGTGTACAGATTAATACATCGTTTGGGAAGGTTTAGTATTAATCTCGTACATATTTCTGAACATTAAAGAAGCTTTTTTCAGCGTCTTGGGATTTTACACTAAATAATCATGTATTAAATTATTATTTATGATTTTTGCAAATGCTTTGAAAAAGCACTTTTGTAAATAAATGCGTTTGGGATCCAAGCACTTGACCTTGTAAAGATCTTTGGTGTATTGTGAAGCTGCATCGCGCTTTTCCCTTGACTCCGGGTAACATCACTTTGGCTTTATTGATCCCGGTAATATGCACATAGGCTTGATAATGACATGTGAGCCAGTTAAATCTCCATTAACTAAACGCTAATGCATTGGATTAGCAAACAGCCTTACTCATTCCAGCCGCAATATAAAATTACATTCATTCATTTGGCAGATGCTTTTATCCAAAGTTCATGAATGCAGAACTTTAACAGCTGTTGTACAACAATTCTTTATATATCTCTATCAAACCTAACATTTTCGATCCGTGTCGTCAACCTATGCATTTTAAATCGGAGTCAAAAACAAGAGTGTAGTGAACAGATGGAGATATTTGCATGCTGTGCTTGTCAGAAGCCTTATCCTTCAGCCGTACAAATATTTCCATTCTCGCAGAGAGAAATAAAAACGCCGGAGTCGAGTTTAATTATTATTATTATTATTGTTATTATCAGCCCCTTGAAGTAATTCAATATTGATTTCTCAGTTTTATCAGCTTTTAGTTCAATTCTGTGACATTTACAGCTAAGAACTGTTCTTAAAGAGGAAGCACGGGGAACATATCCATCAGTAATCCCCTTCCACGCGCTCGCACGTCTATTAGTCCATTTGCCGAGGCTGAACCAAAGCAAAATTCATACTTTTGCTTTGTTTGCCTATTGGTTTGGTTCGGTTCGACACTACATATAATTAAATGAGCCGAAAAGTATAAATAAATGTTGGGTGAGGGCTGCGTAGGGCTGGAATAGCATGAAATGGCACAATAACACTTTCGGTGCGTCTCAGTCAGCTCCGTAGTTTAGCAGAAAGGGCACTGATCAGGGAGTCGGACATTTTAAAGGCTGTCTCAATAGCATAATCCTTCCAGTGCACTGGAATGTTCGCACTCTAAAAAAATCCCACAATGCACTGGAAAAACCAGGGAGCATCGATGTTCCTTTACTGGAAATGACGTCATGACTCTCAGCTCGAAAAAAAAAAAAAAAAAAAAAAGGGGGACGAACTCTCAGTAAGTAGCTTATTATTATATATTAGCTATATCAATATTATATAGCGGTATTCTATACCGCTTATCCTTTTCAGGGTCGCGGGGAACCTGGAGTCTATCACAGGGAGCATGGGGCACGAGGCGGGGTACACCCCGGACAGGGTGACAATCCATCACAGGGCACAATCACATACACACTCACACACCCATTCATACGCTACGGACACTTTAGACACGCCAATCAGCCTACCATGCATGTGTTTGGACTGGTATGAGCCCAATACCAATACTGCATATCAGATCAGTTCCATCTCTAGTAAATCTCTTTCATTAATCGGTCAGAAAAATGATGACCGTGAACCTAAAGAGTCGTATAATTATGTTCTACATCCGAATGTCCAGAATACGTGGAATTGCTGCAGCTCTGTGCTCTGGCATGTTTGATTGACGTCCTGCCGAGTCGACTCTCTTACTCGTTGTGCTAGAGTTCACTCGGGAGCTGACAGAGACCACCTTGACTGCTTGTAGGTTCTGTTCAAACACACTAACCACTGCGTATGCGAAAGCACCCGTGAACGCTTGATCTTATTAGTCCTTCTAGACGGAACCCGTTAACACATTCACGACACGTTTCCTCATCACATGATTAACTGGTGTCTCGTTCATTGTGAATTACTGTCCCGTATCCAGTTTTCCCAGAATTGACTCTGGATCCAATACAACACTGACGACAGCAAAGTGCTTACTGAAGATGAAGGATCGAACTTTATAAACATTTGAAATATGAAGGACATTCAACAACGTACACGCTGGTCCAGTGCCGGTGTTATTGTTAACGTGTCTATATCTGCAGGACGGTTCTGAGGACGGTCGGAAAGGACACCCTTCGTGTAGTTTATTGGACCTTACAATAATAAATAACCCCCTCATAACGTCAGTGTTTGTGTGAAAGGATTTTCTGAGGACATTTTGTTGGCATTGTGTTGACTGCAGACTGTGGAGTTCTCAGAAACGACTGCATTACAGCAACCCTTAGCGATGCTTAGCAACCGATTTAACCTAGAAGTGTAAGGCAATATCATTATCTGTATCTGTACCTGTATTTGTTAGTGTTAAAAATATCGTGCAGCTTGTATTCGGATTTGAACCGGACGTGGGCGTGGTCTATAGGGGTGTGGTCGTCAATACTGGAAAACACTGAAAAACAAATTATATAATAACAAATTAAACGTCGATCTAATTCCACAACTTGTACAGTTCCTCAACCTCAGCTACATCACTCAAGCTCATAATGGGTCTAAACCAGACCGGAACTTTCTGGAAAGCTTTCTATCTAACTGAGTGTGCTAAGGAACTTTTGGGAAAGAACGTCTTTCCCAAAACAGGGGCGGGGTGATAGTTGACAACAACAGCCACCTACAAATATTTGATCAGATTTACTTTAGTTGTTGGGCTTGTTACATTCTAGAAAGATAAAAGGTTGCTCTGCATGCTATCTGAAAAGAGTTTTCCGGAAATTCTCTCAGAATTGATGACAAAGCCGGGACGCCGTGATGCTGACCTTTAAGTGCCATTTCATTATAATGGCTGTATGATTTTCTGGGAAGATTGACTTATTTTTTTTCAAATAATGATTAATACCTCTCATTAAAAAGTGAAGCAAACTGAAGTTATGAATGTATAAGCTAATATTTCAAAAATTTATGAAATTTATGAGTGTTTTTTTTTTCTTTTTTTTTTTCTTTTGGAGACTCCATCCATGCAGAGTTATGGTGACCTGCACACATGTGCTCCGTTCATATTTCTTCTGGAAAATTCCAACCAGCTGATATAGAGATATGACACAAATATGGCGGTATCTTGGAGTTCGGTTACCTGATCTGTATTAATGAAGAATGTATTTTTATTCGGTTCCATCCTTAATCTAGCCACACTGAAGAATTAATGAGTATCATGAAGTGATCGAAAGGTTTTTTATAATCTTTCGCTATACTGTATGACTGTTAAAATCCTTAGAAACGATAAAAAGGATGCAGGGCGACTACATAAAACAGCAGCGTGTTCCGGGTGTTTTAAGTAAGTTGCTGAATTTCTAGCACAGGTATATTGTAATATACACGTTATGGTCATGTGACCTACTGATGTTCGAGTGCACAGTGATGGCAACTGGACAATAATGACTTTAGAGTGCTTATCATAACCGTCAAAGCAATCAGTTTGTGTTAAAAACGGGAAGCGTACATGTTGCGCGTAGAACTTTTCACGCAATGACTACGCATTCACGATGAAGACACGCCCATTTCTGTGATTCGTACAGAGATCACTTGAGATCCCGTGTGAATCGATCATAATAATTATAGATGTAAACCAGCAAGGAATCTGATCCAGTCCGAATACGGTAGCACTGTAGTCGGTAAAAAATGGTGCATAATTTTTCAAGATGGAGGAATGCACAGTGTATAGAAATGAGACATAATGCATTCAGGCAGGATCAAATACTTCACTAGGGGAGAGCATATCGACTCTTCTTCATGAGATTTGTATTATGTGGCGTTTGACATTCATGCACCAAATTAAGAATGCATTTTAGCAAAGAAAATTCTTCATCTGGTGCAAACCGTCAACCTACAACAACAGTACAGGCGTTCTATAATAAAATCATTTACAGTAATGTACTTGCATCTTCCACAGACTTAATGAATTACGATTATACGACTGACTCCACCCGTGGGGACATTGTTGGTCCTTTGATTATATTGTACATATAGTATCGTCTGACATATCATGTAGCTATCGTGTTAACGAATTTTGGAGCTTTTGAATGTTTTACCTGTAAGGTTTATTTGACAAACGTCACGACTGATCTCACTCTCGCCTGATAATTACATTACCCCGCCTCCTTGTGTAAAACTAATCCAGTTCACTTACAGCTTCCACAATATAAATCAAACACATTTGATGTCGATTTGAACCCAATCTGAACTCGGATAGAAGTGAATGCCTTCCTTCCATTTAAACGGAATAAATCATTATTTTATGTCAATATTTATATCAAGATAATCGCCATGGATGAATCACCATGAAACACCATTTCCTCATTTCTTAACCATGAAATGAATACGCAAACTATTTCCACAAATTTTTGTCAAAAACAGGGTTGCCAGATTGGTTTCCAATCCAGTTACGGTTTAAAAACCTCACCAATCAACTACAGATTAACTCGAAATCGTGGCCAAGTGTCTTTTATTCCCCCCGATCTTCTAGACGGAAGCATTCTGACAAGTCTGGTTCAAATGTACACTTCTAATGACCAATGCAATGCACTTTCAATCTGTAGACAGGACAAAGTAATTATTATATACCTAGACGAACATAAAAAACAGCAGGCATAATATCATTATACGGAAACTTAGTGCAAATGCATATATTAAATAACAATATGTCAGGTTATTAGTTCCCCTATAAGATATATGATAAGCCAACTAATGCAGATTGGTTGTAATTAGGGTAGAATTTGTGCAGTATAGCCCGTGTTTTTTTATTTTATAAGCTTGTCCTTGGATCCTTTTATCTGAACCAGTGAAAAAGTGGAAATTTATATACATACATATATATATATATATATATATATATATATATATATATATATATATATATATATATATATATATATATATATAAAGTATATGCTAATTGCCGTGAAAAATAATAACCTGAAACTTTCCCTCTTTATAATTCAGTGAGGATAAAATATGTTTAAACTGACAGCTAACCTCTAGATAATAAAAAAAAAAGAGTAACAAGTCATCTCATGCATTAATACTGAATGAGAACGGGCTCATATAGTTTGCATGAATATTCCTTATAATTTACGGTTAACAAGGACCGGATCTATTATGCGCACACACACACACACACACACACACACACACACACACACACACACACACACACAGAAAGGACGATGAGTTTAGTTTAGTTAGGATGACCTGGAGGGCAAACCCTAGATATGAACACACTAATGGAAAGACATTATACACTGAAAGAAACGTATCGATCTGTGTTGAACTCTCATCATGTGCAACACACTGAGGGTCAATGAAGTGTGTATCATAAGAACGGCCCGATTCTCGCTATCGAAAGATACGTGCGTGACGAGCCGGAAAATACAAATGAATGGTGTGTGTCTTGCTAAGCGGCCGGTGAATCAGCGATCGAGTCATGCGCGTAGCCGTGTGTCCTCCGAGAGCCGAGCTCACGCTGACTCGCTTGGAGGTATCTGCGGAGACCCTTATTGCCGTCGTCTTGCTTTGCTGAGCGGCCGTTATTTGCTCAGCGTGTGTTCAGGCATCTGTTGCAGATGATTTCCAGGGGGCTGTGTGAAACAACATGGCTGCCCTAACCTCTGTATCTTTGGATGGTTTCTGTGTGTGTGTGTGTGTGTGTGTGTGTGTGTGTGTTTGCAGACAGCTTCACATGGCACTGGAGAGATTTGGATGACAGCAGTGGACTCCACTGCCTCCTGATCGTTGTTTGTTTACTTAGAGCTCAGTCCTCTCCATGATGCCTATCAGAAATCCACACATGGCTTTATCTCTGTTTTTTTCTTCCTTTTGTCACCGTTCTCGTCATGCAGAAAGCACCAGGCACGGGGTTAGAAAGGATCTGCGGCTTCAAAAGTTTAGCGCGTATTGAAAACCTATCGGCTTATCTCATTCATCGCATCGCATTCGAATTCAATTTTATCTGTATAGCAGTTCTAATAATAGACATCGACACAAAGAAGATTTATCCAAAGAGATCTGGATGTAGATGGCATCTTAGCAAGTGTAAATGTCTCGAATATAGTCACATTTGTCAGGTATTTCCTATTACAGTAAAGCAAATATTTGATTATTCAACCTATTCGAGACATTTGTTTTGCATTACAATTCAAACTCGAAATAATCTTGTTCTATTGACAGATCGTTGTTCTCGTTTATGTCTAGGAAGAAGCAAAATGATCTGGCAGTCGAATAAGAACATTTTAATCTTATGTTCGTAATAATAATAATACTTAATTACTATACACTATACGGCCAAAATGATCTCGACCTGATCATCATCATTCCAGATTTATTCCCCTTTGCTGTTATAATGCGAAGACTTTCCACTAGATTTAGGGGCGTGGCTATTCCTCTACGAGAGCCTTAGTGAGGTTGACGTCAGGTGCTGATGTTGATGTGAGGAGGCTCCAGTTCCAGTTCATCCCAAAGGTGTTCAGCGGGGTTGAGGTCAGGGTTCTGTGCAGGACACTCGAGTTCTTCCACTAAGGCACGTCTTCATAGAGCTCGCTTTGTGCACAGGGGCATCGTCATGCTGGAACGGGTCTGGGCGTCTTAGTCCCAATGAAGGGAGACTGTAATGCTACAGCGTACGAAGACGTTCTATACAATTGTGTGCTTTAAACTTTGTGGCAACAGTTTGAGGAAGAACCAGATATGGTTGTGATGGTCAGGTGTCCACAAACCTTTGGTATATTTGAGGTCTTGTACTTCAGGTCTAGCTTTGGCGCATTGTGAATAAGAGTCCTGGGATGAGCACAGGACAGTCTATATGATTATAGCAGCAGCTACGAGGTACAACTCTACAGTATCTGTGTGAGCTTATCCACTGAAGCAATGGTGAGACTTGGGGATAAACTGTCCCAGGGAATCCATGTGGAACCATCTCCAGCAACCGAAGCTCCAAGTCGGTGTGATGAATCAGGCAGATCTGGTTGTATACGAGTTTCTCCCTACTGTTAATCTGATAAGATCTGGCTTTATTACTGCATCTACTGAGCCTCAGTTTTTCATCAAAGAAGATCTTGTTTCCAAGACAAGGAAATGGAGCTAATGGGATTCTCACTTTCCGGCACTCACTGTGCTGTGTAAACTCTCGCCGCAGGGCCTGAATATCAGGCCATCGCTTCGCTACTGCTGCTCCTTATCTTGGTTTGAAGCGAAGCAAACTAAGATTTATCAGTTTATCTAATTGGATGTGTTACACTTCTCGTTGCTCTGAAATAAACTCTGTTACAAACCAGTGCGATGTGAGGAAGGCATCATTAACCGGCTTTTCCACTGCTTCCAAGATTCCGAATCCCTTCAAACAGGACTGCACTCAGCTAGAACATGCCTGAAACCCGGAACTAATGTTGCATACTTGTTTTTCTCTTTTACTCTCGAATAACATTCCGGATTCACCGCTTGGCTTAATCTATCGAACGCTGGCTCGTACTTGGAAATTTTTAACAATTCATCCAGTTAGATTTTTATGAGAAAAGTGGTGTGGCTTGCATTCAGATTTCTTTTATTTCTTAATTCACAGGAAATGGAATGAAATCTGTTGTCTCACCACACTTTCACTGATGGAACCAATGGGTTCTCTTTATGTTTTTTTTTTATTATGGGTTTCTATATTAAGAAAGAAATAAATGTGGACTATTATTTCTAATAGTCTGACATTGGCAACAGATGCATGATAATGGAGAGTTTATGAGTTTACGGAGCGTTTAACTCTGTTGGGTAAAAGTTCCTCAAGGACAGAAATCGTCTTGGAAGCCTATCTGATCTCTCTGACTCAGAGTCCATCAGCTGCCCCTCTGTGTGCTCCTAGGAGACCCCCGCATCCTCCGTCTACCCCTGGGAGACACCATCATTCTTTGTCTGCCCTTGTGCTAATTGATGGTGAACCTGTATGAGCTGTTAACTTCCTTGTCTGAGAGTTGGAAGAATCGATAACTGTCTCTCCGCATTAACGTCTCTTTCGCCGGGAAGTTTCTCTCTCTGCACTGCTTCTATATGTCTTCATGAACCTTTAGTTTCTATGTTAATGGGGCCGTTAAAAAACAAATGCACAATTATGTACATGAAGTGATATTGATGACCTTTAAAACCACCGCAGTCTGGATATTCCCAGTCTGTCTCAATGGCCTGGGGGTAAATCTTTATGATTTATCTTTATGAAGGGCTCTCCATTAAATTCACCTCAGCTTTTGTGTGTGAGTGTGTGTACGTGTGTGTGTGTGTGTGCATGGTGGTGCAGTGGGCAGCATTGCCATCTCATAGCTTGGTCCTCTGTTTGATCCAGAGCTTGAGTCTGTGTAGAGTTTCCATTACTCTCCCCATGTACACATGGGTTTCCTCCTGGGTTCTTTGATTTTCTCCCACCTCCTCAAAACAGGTAGGCGGATTGGCGATGCTAGCATGAAAAACATGTGTGTGCATGATGCCCTGCGATGGACAGGTGTCTCATCAGGGATGAATTCCACTGCTTTGCATCCAGTGTTACTGGAATAGGCTCTCGAGCCATTGCAATCCTGATCAGGACAAACAACCAACCAACCAAACAACCAATCAACCAACTGACTAACCAATCAACCACACAACCAACTAATCAAGGAACCAACCAATCAACCAAACAACCAACCAACTGACTAACCAATCAACCACACAACCAACTATTCAAGGAACCGACCGATCAACCAAACAACAAACCAACTGACTAACCAATCAACCAAACAACCAAGTAATCAAGGAACCGACCAATCAACCAAACAACCAACCAACTGACTAACCAATCAACCACACAAGTAAACATGCAAACAACTAAGCAACCAACCAACCAGGCTGCCCACCAATCATCCAACCAACCAATCACCCAAAAAAATTACCAATCAACTGACCAGCCAGCCAACCAAACAACCAACCAATTAACTAGCCAACCAGTCACCCAACCAATTAACTAGTAAATTAAGCAACCAACCAACCAAGCAACCAGCCAACAAATCAGCCAACCAATAAACCAAACAAGAAAGCCTCAGGCAAGCAACCAAGGAGGCAACCAACCAACCAACAAGCTAACTATTCTTTAAAAAAGACCTAGATGCTATGCTCTGCATTATTAAAATTTAGAACCATCAGCAGCCTCCTAAAAGGGTTCAGTTCTGTTGTAAGGCTTTACATAGAACATTTAAGAGTTCCTCCAGAAGGACAAGTGAAGAGCCCTTGAGATTGTGGGACAAAAGTGTGTCTTTTTTTAAATCTCCAAAACTCAGGTCTGTATGTGGTGTGTAATTTCTGAAATCTGTGACCCCAAGACGAGGTGGTGAAATAGGAAGCCATCGATATGCTGAGGGAAATATCACGACACGGCAAGCCTAAAATTAAAATCAAAGTCACTACAGTTTATGAAGGGCAGAGTGCCCATGTGACCAACTGTCTAGGACTGTTTTTTTCAGGGTGAAATGTAAACCCTACTTTTATCTAAAGATATCCAGGCTTTTTAATTTTATTATCTACTTTTTTTTTTTTACTCTGACATCATCTCAGGGATCAAAAACTGAGGAGCAAAATCCCCATGAAGTTCTTAATGGCATTTAGACTAATGCAGGAAGAGCCTCTGCGTGAAATCTCAGTAAATTGTGAGACTCGGTGGCTGATGAGTGAGAACAGGCCAGGAGCTTGACTCCAGCTCGGATTAGAGAACTGAACGTCTGAATAATTGTGTTTCTCACCCAACAGCTTTTTATTTATTTATTTATTTATTTATTTATTTATTTATGTATGTATGTATGTATTTATTTTTTACATTTAGTCTTCTCAAACAAGCCTTGTTTCAAAACTTTCTTTCTTTCTTTCCCCGTTTGATTCTCGAAGACACGTGTCCTTTCGGATAATGACTTCTGAAATTGGCACAGCATGACTCGGTGAGTGACAATAGGGGAGGAACGAGGTGAGAAACATCTATCTGACGAGTCTCTGGAGTCTGTCACATTACCCAAACACGTACCTCGGAGAGGAAATGGCTCTGGCGGTTTGTCGTCTTTCTGAGGTTTCAGAAATGTGCTTCCTTTCTGCATGCTCAGTCAGTGAGCACTGTTATTGTCACTATCCTCTTTGCAAAGCAGGAGCAGCCATTTCAGACACGATAATGCAGAGAGTAAGGGCGTATAATGGGCCTGATTTTCGAAGCTAAATGCAGGCGAATTTTTATCTCGGCTTTTATCTTGATATAGCCGTGCATTTGGAAAAATGGTTTGCTCAACTAATTGACTTGTGTGCAGTGTTTCAAACACACTTGTATGATTTCCTCCTTGTTGCTGGATTGCACAGAATTAAATAGCCTAACCCCACTTTACCGGGTAAGTATGCAATTAAACATCTGAGACAGTTACTTTCTGGTTGCACAATTAACATTTTAATTACAGAACGCAGAATGAAAGGCAATTTAAAATCAAAGCAAAATGACCGGCAGGCAATTTTGAGGCTTCAGTGAAAAATACATGCAAGAGGTCAGAACAGGTCTGCGATAAAAAAAAAAAAATAGACTCTTACTCTGGCTTTCTGCTTTGCCCTATAAATCATGTATTATGTTTGGGAATAACAAGTGAAAAATCACTTAAATCAATAAGAAATGAACTGGCTGACATCATTATTGTCTGGGATTTATTCCTCCTGTTCTGACTAAAACCCTGCAGAAAGAAATAAAATTCAGAAAAACTCCTACAATGAGTCATATTTTGAGCTTACAATTATGCTGATGGTATATAGTTTGATGGTAAAACTTTTCCCTTAAACAGGTTGATGCATTTTTTTATTTTTACCTGCAAAACACTGGTCTCAAATTTCATGAAACCCTCCAAACTGCAAGGGATGATGAGTAGTGGATTTGGAATTAATAATTAATATTTGGTGTAGTCTACTATGGAGATGTCTGGCACTCTTGAATACACTTGTGTTGTTCCACTCCATCCATCCATCCATTCATCCATCCATCCATCAATCTGTTTTCCATACACAGGGTCAAGGGGGAGCCTGGATCCTTTCCCAGGGAACTCGGGGCACGAAGCAGGGGACACCCTGGACGGGGAGTCAACCCATCCGTGGGCACACTTGCACACACGTTCACACACTATGGACAATTTGGAGAAACAAGAGTACCCAGAGGAAACCCCTGAAGCATAGGGAGAACATGCAAACTCCTCACATACAGGGTGAAGGCTGGATTTGAATCCCCAATTAAAGAGGTGCGAGGGAAACGTGCTAACCGCTAAGCAACTGTGCTAAGCAAATCTTGGTCCACTCCTTCATACGTAACACATCGATCCTTTCTATTCTTCAGTTCCGACTACAGGTTTTTAATCCGGAGTCTGAGATGGTCATGGCAACTCTTCATTTTCAGCTGAAAAGTATTTCCATTGCTTTATCCTGTTTAGCGTGACGGCGGATCCAGAGTCTATGCCAGGAACACTGGGGGTGAGGTGGGAATACAGCTTGGTTAGGACACCAAGGCAGCACACTAAGAGCACTTCAGTGCCACCAGTCCACTTACTGGCATGATCTTTGGAGGTGAGAGGAAACTCAAAGCCTTAACCGCCGAGTGGGTCACCACGACTAGGTCGCGTTGATTCAAGCACTGAATTAACTCTACTAAAGGCTTGGATTGAATCAGTGGAAGCTAAAGGAGCTAGTTGTGGTGGCTCATTAGTTAAAGCTTTGAGCTACAGCTTAGAAGGTCATGTGTTTCAATCCTAGCACCAGCAAGCTGCCATGGTTGGGTCCTTGAGCAAGACTCTTAAACTTCAGCTCAGCTGTATCCTGCAATATCTTAATGAGCAAATGTCCTG
Source organism: Ictalurus punctatus (assembly GCF_001660625.3). Classification (NCBI taxonomy): domain Eukaryota; kingdom Metazoa; phylum Chordata; class Actinopteri; order Siluriformes; family Ictaluridae; genus Ictalurus; species Ictalurus punctatus. The sequence continues at coordinate 29,070,551 of NC_030423.2, forward strand.
GATTAAATCTTATGTTATACTATGCAATATATTACAGTACTTTACTATAAATATGTTTTACAGTAATTTTTTCACACTGCTCGGAAACCCTCATAAATCTTATGAAACTTATTATTATTTTATTTTTTTTGCTAGAGCAACGGTAAACCATTTCTATTATTATTGGGGTGGAAAAAATGATTCTGACCATTTCTAGGCAAGGTGCCAATAATTCCAGAGAGTACACATACGGAGATACTACAGTTTCCACGGTAGTAAATGTAGATTTGTAGCTTCGTTTTCTGTTCGCGACCCTACCTATAAACATCTGCTGATGGTAGCGGCCATTTCCGAACACATACAGATTACTGTAATAAACTCCGAACGTTCTGAGCGTCGTAATAAAGTCTCGCTCTCACACAGCCGTGAAGGAAACACACAGGGGAGATGGTGGGACGGACACACACTCGGATTGTTCTGTACATTCTGACTTTCAGCTCAAAGTAGAAGCCCAGGGTGCCTTTGGTCTGAGAACATCTGATGAATATACGATAGCCTACATACATGAATCACCTCTATTGTATCAGAGTTCACTTGGGTTGCCATGGTAACAGCAGCCGCAGTGTTAGCGTTACTGCTGGACCGAGTATTAGTGCTGATTGCAAGGAAAACTGAATGAATGCAGGTTTCAGAGTGTTAAGATTCAGTCCTGAGCAGAATGTTTAATCCTAACCATTAAACCACGGTCTGTCCTGATATAAGAACGCACACGCTGGGCGTTTGTAATTTCATTACCGTGTTTGAGTGTAGTTTTCAAATATTTGTATAAACATTTTAATCCTAAGAGAGCAAAGAAAACAGACGGAAAATAAAGGAAGAAAAGAAAAAGAGCAGATCATGGGATCTGAGAGCAGCTAATAAATAAACCGCGCCTGTTTATTTCATAAAAAATTCTACCTCAGCTCTTTGTTTCGTGTTTTAAATGGATGATTAAAGGCACTCCTAAGAGAGGGAAAGAAAAGAAAGAGCATGGAAATAACAATACGGCTAATAAAATAATAACAATAACCTAAAATAATAATACGAACACCGAAGAATAAAATAGATCGAGAAAAGAGAACGCTTATTATTTTTTCAGTGCCTGTGCACATCAGCAGGTCAAACGCTGGACGTCATTTAACAGGTAATGAATAAATGGGAGAAAGAAAAATAATAAAAAGACCAAAAAAAAAAAAAAATGCAAAGAAAGAAAACCAAACACGGGCTTTTTAACAATTCTTTCCTCAAATCTAAAATATATATATTAAAAAAACCCAAACAAAACAACAACCTGAACAACAACAAAAAAGTGCTTTTATTATTAAGAAAAATGTCATGTATCTGTCATAAAGTGTTAAGATTGTTAACCATAGGACATTATTATGTCACGTGTCTGTTGTAGATTTCTTAAGGGGAACCTGGAATCTATCCCAGGGAGCATGGGGCACGAGGCAGGGTACACCCTGGACAGGGTGCCAATCCATCGCAGGGCACACTCACACACTACTGACACTTTAGACACGCCGATCAGCCTACCATGCATGTGTTTGGACTGGGGGAGGAAACCGGAGTACCCGGAGGAAACCCCCGCAGCACGGGGAGAACATGCAAACTCCACACACACAGGGCCACGGTGGGAATCAAACCCCCGACCGTGGAGGTGTGAAGCATACATGCTAACCGCTAACCCACCGTGCACCGATGTTAGGATTGATAATAAGAGGCTTGCTTAACTCCACTTGTAAACAAACGTGTCATTATCGTGACGTGCGTCTGTCAGAGAATGTTAATATTGTTAAAAGGGGCTTGCTTTACTACAGCTATAGAAAAACAATTTTGATATTAAGATAGCACGGTATCATGTTGTTCGAGGTAGACTCATGCTAAGTGGGCATTTGTGAATGTAAGGGATTTAGCCATCATTAGCTAGCTTTAACTGATTTAACTAATTTACCGTTAGTAACCAAAATCGTGACTTTGATTTGTGTGAGTTGTTTTTTCCTTTGGAATTCTTAAACTTAAAAGTGTGCGCTTCGGTTCTTCAAGTTGAGGAAGGAGTTCGAAACTGTTCTTTGAATTTCCACCTGAGAATTTCTCTTTTATTTCTTGAGGAATTGAGGAATTTGTGTTTACCTCATGGTCGGAGTTTCTATATTTATCTCTTGATGGGATCTATTGTCTCCGTACACACATACATTCATCATCACATTTTGAAGAATTACTATGACACGTTTGACACTACGCGTGACGGAATGTGTGTGTGTGTGTGTGTGTGTGTGTGTGTGTGTGTGTGTGTGTGTGTTGAGATGCATTGGATGCTTCACACTCTGTCGAGTCCCCATAAGATGAGCGACATTGCCCGAGAGCGTGTGTGTGCACGTGTATGTGGAGACAGATTGAAGGGGTCACACCCTATTGCGCCCCCATGAGATGAGCGACCCTGTGTGTGTGTGTGTTTGTTTGTGTGTGTGTGTGTAACAGTCTTCATCATTCAAGCCACATCTGTCTCACGCTGTCCATCCGAGCTCTGGTTTAGCCGTGATGGAGAGAACGAGTGAGAGAGAAAGCTAGAGAAGAAGAAGAAGAAGAAGAAGAAGAAGCAGTTAAATGAGTGAAGAGGCAGCAGAGGAAGAGAAGAGGCTTTGCATCATTAACTATTTTCATTAGCATTCCGCTCACACTACCTGTGCAGGACTCAGTAGGGAACAAACACAGCCTGTGCAGAATTACCACCGCATGCTCATCTCTCTTCTGCCTCTATCCTTCTGTCCATCTCTTTCCCTCCGTCTCTGTCTAATCCTTCTCTTTCCCATCACCTTCTGTCAAAGTGAAAACGAGAAAAGCCGTTCCTTAGATCTCTTAAACCTAGAGAGCTGATGAGGTCGTTACGTCCGTAACGACGGGTCCACTTGGCCGCCATTTTGGTCCTTCCTTTTCCTCTCTGTCGTTTTTAATAAACTAAAATCTAAAAAAAAAAAAGGAAGAAAATAAATCTGCCTGAATGAAAATCCAAGCCTCCGGGCAAGACGTTTCCTGTGAGAAGTTTCAGTGTAACGTTTATTTTATAGTGGAAACAACTGCTAACGTCAAACCAGTAGGCAGTTGCGAGGAATAAAACACTTGGGGGTGTGCTATTATAGGAAAAAAAGCATCGGGTGGCGCGATCAAGATGACGTTACTGTTGCTACCCCAAAGTAGAAAAGTGTGCGACGTTAAACTTCCCTACTTCCCTGTGAATTTCCGAGGGGGGAAAAACGAGCGTCCGAGAACGTTTTCAACCGTGGAAGCTCAACTAGCGGTTGATGCTAAATGTATTTATAGTGTCATTTTAATTAGAATGACATTTTAAAAAATGATAAACGGACAACAAATATGAGAGAAATGTTGATAATCTTGATTATTTTGTGCCATTTTCTCTCTCGCTGTGCCTTCTCACTTCTCCATAAAAAAAAAAAAAATTAAAAAGATTGAACAGTTATGTGTTAGTTAATCACTAGCCTTGGTTATTGGCTAGCTTCTGCTCTTCCTAGTTACCTAGCAACAGTGTTCTCATAATAATTCCTTACATTTACATAGCACTTTTCAAGACACAAAAGCGCTTTACATAGTATGGGGGTGTGTGTGGGGGTTTCCTCAACCACCACTAGTGTCTATGGTCCACCAGGATGATGTGACAGCAGCGATAGTGCACCAGAACTCCCACCACACACCAGCTATTAGGGGCGAGGAGAGTGATGGGGATTATTAGGGGGCCATGATAGAGAAGGGCCAATGGGGGAATTTCACCAGGACCCCGGGGGTTATATCCCTACTCTTTATCAGAAGTGTCCTGGGATTTTTAATGACCACAGAGAGTCAGGACCTCAGTTTAACGTCTCAGCACAATACAATATAATGTCCCCATCACTATTCTGGGGCAGTAGGCCCCAGGGAGCACAGGGTGAGCGCCCACTGCTGGTCTCGCTAGTACCACTTAACCTTAGCATTCCCCAGGAGGTCTCCCACCCAGGTAGTGACCGGGCTCAACCCTGCTTATCTTCACTAGGAAACCCGGTGAGAACTGCTGGGACATACGTCTCATAGCTTCAACGACTTGAATGGCTAGTTTGTAATAATGTCTTCCCTTTCCATGCTACGTTTAAACCTTATTTTGCAGAAATGTGGGAAAATAATTGACAGTTTCAGTAGTAAATCTGAAAGGTCAGCCTTGTGTTTGTGAATTTCTGAGAGAGAGAGAAAAAAAATTCAGAGTAAGAGTGGGAGAATGTTTTCAATCATGGAAGCTCAACTAACGTTTGACGCGAAGTGTAATTACAGTGTGATTCTAATCATAATAAATAAAAAATCCTAATAACTGAACAGCACGTGAGCGAAACGTCCCTAATATTCCTGCTTATTTTGTGTGTAATTTTCTCTCTCACTGTGCCCTCACACGTCTCCGTATAAAAGACTGAAGAGTTATCCGTCTGCTAATCACTAGCCTCGCTTATCGGCTAGCTTCCACGCTTCTTACTTTCCTAGCGACGGCGTTCTTATGATTTGAACTACTTGAATGGCTAGTTTGTAGGGTTCCCTACCTTTCCGTGCTACCTTTAAACCTTATTTTGAATAAACGTGGGGGGAAATTCATGCTCTTTTGAGATGTCAGGTTTTATTAGTCAAGTATGCAAGGTCACACTCGTGTCTGTGAGTTTCCGAGACGGAGACACAGTGTGCCAGTGTCAGAGGAAGATTTGATGTTTGCAGCCAATGGAGCACAGAGTGTACTTACGGATGTGTGTGAGATTCTTCTCTGGACACATCTCAGTGCCTCAGTACTGATTAGTTCATGAGAGCCTCATAAATCATAAAAGTCTCTGTTGGACACAGCACATTTGACAGTCGTGTGAGTGTGTGTGTGTGTGTGTTGGGATGTTGGCGTATTGCTACTGATAAGGAGAATGTAGAGTTGGAGAGCGAGGTAGATTATCAGACAGCAATGGGGCAATGACGGCTATAATTAATGCGCGGCTCTTTAAACCTATTACACAGACTGTCGAGTCAGTCCCACTGTCTAATACACAGCTCCAGATAGAGCCACCAGGAAACACACACACACGTCTGATCTTAATAGAAAGCTAATACAACTGTCTGTTTTAATACCACCGAGCGGTATTTTTGTTTGATATTTTTTTGCGGATGCCGTTTGGTTACTCAGCACTAACTTATACTTCGATAAGACGAACCACATCCACATGCTGACTGAACACCCAACCTTTTTTCTTCAATCGTTAGAAAAAAAAAAAAAAAGTTTTAAAACTACACACGCTAGCCTTTCTTCATCCGTATTTAATGTGATATCCAATCAGGTTTAATTTAATATCGAGGCTCTTTTTTTTTTTTTCCCCCTCTGTCTAAACCTGAGAGGCGAAAGCAGTAAAGCTCCTTTGTTTTACTCGCGGACCCAAAGCCTAGTCTTAGCGTCTTTGAAGTGCACAAAGCGAGCGGGCTTAGCGGCCTGCTGCTGGAAACACGACGGCTGATGTCTGGGATGAATTTAAACCTGCCGAATTAGGCAGTTGCATTCGTCTGACTTTGTTCTCCTTAAGCTCAGGTGAACGAGAACGGACTTTGAATTGTAATAACCATCGTGACGGAGCTCGTGAGCTCGTAAGCTCCGGTTCTGGCAGGCTACGGCACACTACGCCGATCTCACACAGACTTTTATAGCGATTGTGCGAAGATGTAGGTGTTGTCGATTTGCTCGTATTCTAAGAGCTGACCCCGCCCCGAACCTTAAAGGTGACCGGTCCAGGACGGACGGACAGACACGGCGGCCGGAACCAAATCGGTGTTTGTGCCATAGCCGTGGAAGTCACGTAAGGTCAGCTCTAATGCGATACTTTGAATGGAGTGTTTGAATTGACGTGTTCTTTTGGTGTAAGAGGAATAAAACACTTTGGGTCGTGCTGCCATGGGAGAATAATCAACTCGAGAATGACAAGAATGATCCGTGGGATTCAATTCTCACCCGAATCCATCATGTCCATCACCACCTTCTGTAAAATGACAGTAGAAATAACTCAAGGTTAAAATACATCCCTTTAAAATAATACTTAAACGCCAGTGGCTGTTTAAAATCTCTGATATTGGTTCTTAAAAATTTCTGTAACTTTAAATAAAAATACAAAATAATTAAAATCCCGAATGTGACAGTTTCCCCCTTTAACCAGTTAGGAGTTAATACCCCCGACCATGCAATCGCAACACTGTGTCAGCTTCACTTCCTTTCATTCAGACCAGCTCTGCAGCAGTGTTGTACAAGTTCAGAACCGGAGGGAGAAACGATCAGGTGATTATCACACCCTTCATTAGCCGCAATAAGTGAACTGAAGCAAGGCAAACACTTAGGCATGATTGTATTCATTAGCGCACACGTTGTTGCTGAGCTTTCAGGTCCAATATGTCAGTTAACTTGATTGATGCAGATTGAATTAGACTTCTGTCGGCTGAACAGTTATTAATGACCGACATGCATCATTTGCTTTGTTGCCATCTGAAACAACGACGTCGTCATGATGATAAAGCAATCGTTTGGCCCAAAATAAACACAAACTTCCAAAGATCTGCCATGATATCAGCCCGAGCATCATGCAAACTGACACCGTATGACGGACTCTTGTATGAGTAGAGGGTCCTGCCGTTGGAGGAAAAGAATCGAATACAGACTGGCATGATGACGCAGGGTTAGAGTTACCGCAACGACATGACATGTTTTATTCCTCTTATACTACGGCAGTTCTCCAACGTCAACACATCATACTTCCTTTATTTTTATCCTTTTATAGTTACACTCTAATATTGTGGAATGTCTGTGAAACACGTTAGTTCCTGTTATTACTTATGTTCTAGCGGCTGTAAATCCAACCCTCACCGGCCGCTCTTTTTTTTTTTTTTTTTTTTGTCTTTCTTGAAGTTAATACGGGAAAAAAAAAAATCAGCTCGTTATGTTCCCGAGAAACCGCAAAAACGCGAACGCTTTAAAACTTACAGCTTTACCTCTTGAGACACTTGAGACTCCTTCCATAAATGTTAAATACACCCCTCCTCACCGAAAACCATATCATCTATATTACACACGTTTAGGCCGAGCGTACGCCGTATAAAAGAGCTTGTGGACGAGCTGGAATACGATAACGATAATATTAGAACGGGCGCATTAAAACTGTGCACTACTGTCAAAGCTGCTGTTAGAGGGAATGAATCAACACTTTCTGACCAATCCGAATCCTGAATTCAACAGTCATGCGGTTTAAAAAAGCAACAGAACGGATATCGCAAAGCTAAAAAGAGCAGCAGTGGTCATGGGAAAACCAAATCACTTTCTTATCCAGGTAGGAGGCGTGGCCTATAGCTGGAAGGCGGAATTGCAAATGATTGAATGATGATGTAGTTCCAGTTTGATTTGAATATTTATTTTCTTGTCCTGTGTATAAATATAGGGTGTCCTTAGGTTTTTTTTTTAATGCTAAACTGGTGGCTATACGCTTCTCTTACATTACCTGTAGTGCAAAACTAAAGAACAACAAGGCTTTGGGTAAAACTCAGACCACAGTGACGTGCTCCTTTTTCTTTGAGACTCGGCTTTGACCCTCTTAAGAGAAAGCCTTGAAACTGAGGAAGTTGTTATTGAAAGTGAGCGGGTCAGCATGGCGACGAGTTTCTCCGGGCCAGGCGTGGAGAGAGCTGTCTCTACCACTCCGCCGGACCATAAGTCATCCAGTGAATTCACTCTCTACTAATAAACCAGCAAATCGCATCGCACAGGGCCCTCATGCTGGGCTTTCTCAATAACCGGAGAGACCTGAGAGCATTAATTCATTTTTACTGGGGCTGCTGCTCAGATTTTATTTAGATGGGATTAATATTTGATATTGCATGACATTTATGAATGCACTGTGTAATTATCCAAACTCAGATACGCCAAACACTGATGGAATCGTCCTCAACGAATCGGACGTGAGGGATGCATTTATGTGAGAAATCACGGTGCGCCTCACGTCGCGGCCGTGCAGCTGAAGTCCTGCCGGGCCACGGAATACGCTCTCACCTTTCACCTCGCTGTAATGGGTGTAGAAAAAATACTGCGACATGGGAAAAGCCGAAACATGTCCAAAATGGTTTTTAGACGTAGCAGGTGTTCGTATAGGCTGGATAATTAAATGGCACACAGGAACCACACGTTCTAAATAAATAAATAAACAAATAAAACCATTAGCTAATCCTCAGCGTTGCTGAATTCTGGATTCTGATTGGTCAGACGGTGTTGATTCATTTCCTATAATGATAACAGCAAGAAGAAGGAGGCTGCTACTCTATAGAAAGCTGTAAAATGTGAAATGAAGGATGCTTTCACACGTATTAGGCCATCCCGAATCAGAGAAAATTTAGATTATCGGTTTGTTTGCTAATTGGTTTGTTTTGTTTTCACTCAACACGTAGCCTAATGCACACACACACAAAAAAAGAGAAAACAAACAAAGAAAAAAAAAAAAGTTGTGCAAATGAGGAGTGAGGAATATGATGAAAATACGAAAAAAAAAAAAAAACTTACCAAAATAATCACATGATTCTCTATTCGATGATACTTTATTTAACGGCTGCAAAAACACCATTTTTATTATATACAAAAACATTTAACATTGAAAACATTAAAAGCAAAAAGAATCGTAATTTGTTAGCATTTTGAAAGTTAGAAAAATGAACGTCACATTGGCTCCTTCCAAAATTAAAAAAACAAAACACAACAAAAAAACACGTATTACTATATATATATATATATATATATATATATATATATATATATATATATATATATATATACACTCAAAAGTGTTAAGTGCATCATTGTACCACCACACACACACACACACACACACACATATATATATATATATATATATATATATATATATATATATATATATATATATATATATATATATATATATATATATAAAGAGAATACAAAAATAACATATCAGGATATTGATATTATCGTCATATCACCCAGCTCTAATGTATTCAAAAAACTCTTTCATTCATTGGTCAGAAATAAGGAGATGTTGAAAGGAAAACAAACCGTCCATGTCACCTGAGTACAGAGAAGACAGCACCGGTGCTAAAGTAAGAGATTACATAAAGTATTTAATATATTTTGCTTTATTGAAGGGCGAAAAGGTGTGAAAGTGCACTTAATTAATACGTGGATAGGTAACACGTGTCAACTTAATAGCATTCATTCAATTGAAAGATTCAGTTATATAAGATTCAGAATTAAACCAGAGTGATTAGACTATTATCTTTTAACGTGCACTTTATTTTCTCTGCATTATTCATCAAATCCTTGATCCATCTGGTCCATGAAGCACTATTCAGCACGGTGTATGACTCACGAGTGCTTTGTTAGAGCGGCGTTGCCTTTAAAAGACAACTTTTTTTTTTTTAAAGACTCCGGTGTGTTTTTGCGGCGCTGCTGAGTTTCATCAGCGTTTCAGGCCAGAGAGCGGCGAGAACACGGCGATCAGGCGATAAACACTCATCAGACCTGTATGGGGTAAATAAGGAGCATGATGATTCAATAGACTCCGTCATGCTGATGTAATTAAGAGCAGATGCACTGCATCGTGAGAGGAGATTGGACCTGCAACCTGCCTGTGTTGACGCAAGCTTGGCGCAATCTTCTGACAGGTTAATAAATGTTTAATTTGCATTTCGGAGCACAAAGAATAAAAAAAACAAAAAACGAAAACAAAACATGGCGTTTCTATCGGGTAGAACCGTGTTTGGAATGATTAGCCATGACGGCTGAACTATGAAGACTTTCCAAAGCGTAATTTAAGTAATATGGCAAGTTGAGGATTAGTGATTTGTAAATTGACTCTGATTGGCTGTTGATTTAACTGTGTGCGACTTAATGAGTCAAAACAACCGATGTTTGATTTAGATTCAATCCACATGTATACGGATATTACGGAAAACTTATTTTTCTCCGCATTGGCCTCACAGAAATGTCTGGGTTATGTAATCCTGTTCCCTGAGAAGGGAACGACATTGGCTGCTGCTCCCCATAAGCCCAAACAGAGACTGGAGGGGATGCCCAGATTCAGCTTTATCCTGCTCAGTGTTGATAGGATTGACACTACACATGTTGGAGATAGAAACACCCTTAGAATCCAGTATAATCCCTAGAAAAGTTTGCACTGGAGAAAGTATATTTTTCTTGAGGTTCAACCTGAGCCCCAAGCTCTTCCTGTGGCTGAGAATAACATCTCAGTGTTGAATCGCCAGTTCCCTGGTTCATGCTAGAATTAACCAGTCTTCCAGGTAGTTTAGTACACGGATGCACTTCCAGCCTGCTCCGAGCCACTTCCTCTTCTCCAGGCCACATTTAGTTTTTCAACTGCCTTAGTAATCTCTTCAAGCAACTCTTTATATGCTTGGGAGCTGCTCTCCTTTTTCGTGCAATAGCACCCCCTTCTGGCTCCTTGAAGACAGAGAGGGTATTTTTTTTTGGCTTTCCATAGCGGAAGGAGGCATCAAGATGCGAGCTCCAAAATCCGGCAGAGAGCCAGACCCAGAAGACAGAGCAAGAGATAGAGCAGCTCTCATCTCCGGCTCCTCTTCCAGATCCATTCAAGACCAACAGGACCTGAGCTGGCTGGCTGCCTCGGCCGGCCTAGGTCCGCGAGGCTCTGAAACCCAATTCCCGAGAAGAGAGCGAGCCGCGAGCGAAGCTGCCTAATTGTAAGGCGTTCACAATGCGCACAGTCAGACCTCTCGAGGTTGCCAGGGCATGCTCCACACCTAGACACTTCACACAGAAAGTGTGACCCCATCCCCCCATGATGAAATGGGAGCAAGGCGTGACTTTCTGAATTATCTCTCACTCATAATTTTCTCTCTCTTGATTTTTCTTTCTTTTTTTTTTTTTTTGAAAAGATCGAGAGTAAATGAAGAGTCTTTTTGCAAGCGTTACACAAACGACCGACGTGCAATTTCGCTGAAGATAATAAGGCCGACGGCACTGTTCACACGTGCCGTTTTTATATCACGCGACGTGTTTAATTGCCAAGCCATGTGATCAAGGCAGGCCTATAAATAGGCACGATGTTACACAAGCTTCAGATACAGGCCACGCGTGAGGGCGCTTCCCACAGCATGGAGCTCATGCAACATTGAGTTCCATTTTAAAGGGAACAGCTTTTCCAAAAAAAAAAAAAAAAAAAAGGTGGAGAAAATGTAAAGCTCTTTAAAGATCTCACCTTTTTTTGTGTTGACGTGAAAAAATTGAAAGAGCGACTGTTTTTCTGGGAAAGTGCAAATCTTTATGCTATCCATGTAGACCCATGCACTGCAGATAAAACGTTCTCATGATTAGCCAGATCTTTCAGTCCTGACGTTCAGTGGGCAATGTGTGCTTACCGCTCACCCAAAACACCACTCGATATTCCCCTCCTGCTCCCTCATCAGCATTCTCTCAGCACAAACCCACAGCTCAGGAGCCGACCATTCAACATCAAATCCCTCTTTAATGTCTGAGGCTCTTCCTATTTATCTTCCCAAAACGTCAACGTGCTGAGCAGCGCATATGAAAATGTACTCCAGCTGCAAATGAGAACACAGGAAAATGTTTAGAATTGATCTAAATATCTCTCAATAAAAATATATCAACCAGACAGGAATCATTTTCAGGAGGAGATTCAGGAAATATCTTAAAAGAAACCACTGTAACCTTTATTACATTTCCACAGTAGAACTCCGGCTGTTTATCAGCAGTCACGTTCATATCCCAGAGCTCAGAGTGTAGCTAGCTGATGTTTTCCCAAGTTTTACCAACTCAGATCTCGAAATCTAGACCTTGTCTTGCCTTAGGTTCTGCACTTCCTTGCATCTTTGCCGTAGCCTCGGTTACTTCCATGCTGACAAATTGCCTTCGTTTTGTTTTGGATTCTTTTGCATTCTGATTTCTAAAATTTGTATTTTTGCATTTCGGGCCAGGAATGATGTCATTGCATTACAGATAAACAGGACAATGTCAGCAACAATCGTGGCACGTTTGTGGCTATGACGTCAGTCCTAGCTAACAGCCGACACCCCAGGTTGATGCTAGCTTTTTGATCTTCGTATAATACAGCTTTACGCTAGTATTGTACATTGGCGAGTTTCATATTTATGCTAGCATTTGAGCTTTGTATGTTTCAGCTTGATGCTAGCATTTGAAAATGGAAATTTTCTACCTTGTGGTAGCCTTTAAACCTTTGCAGTTGAAATGAATCTGAAAATTGAAACAGCGTGATAAAATCGTGATGTTGCCAACCAAACCCACTAGATAAAGGAGATTCTGTGATAAATGCACTTAACCAATCAGTAGTCTGCACTGTTTTTAGCTCCACCTACATGTTCCTGTTTATTAAGTATGCTACCTGGATAAAACAGAGAACCAAATTCATCAGTGACAGACTGACAGGATGCAAGGCTTTTATCTTATTAATTTACTTCCTTAGATAAAAGTCCAGTGTATCCCGGAGCTCTTTGTTGTGTGTTTATTTGGAAAGTACAAGACTGAGCTTATTTTTGGTCAGTACCGAAAGGAACACTAGGGCCTGCTCGATCCTGTCTTTCCTCCGGGATTTTGGAGTAAATTGATGTCTATTGATCTGCCTCGCACTCTTCAGGCAAGAACGTTTCAGTTTCATTCACTTACCGAACGTGTGGTGTATGAGATCTTACACATTTTTGACGTAAACGCACTGGACACTGGATGAAAAAGCTGAGATTTTATCTCGTCAACATTCAGCTCGTGTCTCTGTAGGAGTCTGCCCCAATACAGCCGCTTATTCCTGATCGATAAGCTCGAGAGAAACTCTCTGGATGATTATAATAATCCAAACTGAGCGAAAGATTACCTGAACTTCATGTTCACACTTGTGCTTTTGTTTCTCTGGCTATAAAATAGGCAAGTCAAGATGGTCAACTTCCAAAAAAAAAAAATGTAATAATATATACAGTGCCCTCCACTAATATTGGCACCCTTAAATATGAGCAAAGAAGGCTGTGAAGAATTGCTTTATTGTTAACCTTTTGACATTTTGTTCAAAATTTCACAAAAATACTCTGTTTCATGGATATCACACAATCGCAAACACAACGCAGGTTTATCAAAGAAATATCTTTGTTTAATATAGGTGTGCAACAATTATTGCCACCCCATGAATTCATTCGAGAAAAATATATTTGAGTATATTCCCATTTATATTTGATATTTTTTAGTACACCTGGGTGACTAGGAACAGGAAATTGTTCAACCATGACTTCCTGTTTCACAGGGGTATAAATATGAGGTAACACACAGGCCAAATTCCCTTAGTCTTTCATAACAATGGGTAAGAGCGAGGAATATAGCTGTGATGTGCAGCAAAAGGTTGTTGAGCTTCACACAATGGGGTGTGTCTATAAGAAAATAGCACAAGCATTGAAAACGCCCGTTTCCACCATCAGGGCAATGATTAAGAAGTTCCAGTCCACTGGAAATGTTATGAATCCACCTGGAATTGGACGCGTGTCTGTATCGTCTCAGCGCACTGTGAAGAGGACGGTTCGAGTGGATAAAACATCTCCAAGGGTCACAGCTGGAGAACTGCAGAAGTTAGTTGTGTCTTGGGGTCAGAAAGTCTCCAAAACTACAATCTGAAGTCACCGACATCACCACAAGCTGTTTGGAAGGGGTTCAGGAAAAAAAGCCTCTACTCTCATCCAAAAACAAACTCGAGCGTCTTCAGTGTGCAGACACTACTGGAACTTCAAATGGGATCGGGTTCTACGGTCAGATGAAACCAGAATAGAGCTTTTTGGTAATAAACACAGAGGAGGTTTTGGTACACAGAGAGGTAGCTGTATGGAAAAGTCCCTCATGCCCACGGTTAAATATGGAGGAGGATCTTTAATGTTTTGGGCTGTTTTTCTGCCAGAGGACCTGGACATTTTGTTAGGATACATGGCATCATGGACTCTATCAAATATCAACAGATATTAAATTAAAACCTGACTGCCTCTGACAGAAAGATTCAAATGGGCCGTGGTTGGATCTTCCAGCAGGACAACGATCCAAAACATCATCAAAATCAACACAGAAATGGTTTACTGACCACAAAATCAAGCTCCTGCCATGACCCTCCCAGTCCCCTGACCTGAACCCCATAGAACACCTGTGGGGTGAACTGAAGAGGAGAGTCCACCAGCGTGGACCTCCAAATGTGAAGGATCTGGAGAGGTTCTGTATGGAGGAACGCTCTCAGATCCCTCGCCCAGACATTCCCCTCCTTTCCTACAAAACTATCATTTATGAGTCATTGTATAGGCACCATCGTCCTGTATGAGGTTAATCGAATGTGATGTTTTATTCCTGAACGTACATCCTCCCATCTAAGTGAGAATGTACTACACATTTTAAATATGTAATCCCGGAAATTCTTTAAAGGATTCTAAAATCAGATTCAAATCTCTCAACTCTCCAAAAAGCTTTCACGTGCTTTTGTGTAACAAGCTTTAAGGAGAAGCAGTCTTTTAAACCTTTTAACCTTGTTCTTGTCTTTTTACCTCTCTTTTCGAAAGCATTGAGATTACAGTGTGTGTGTGTGTGTGTGTGTGTGTGGTTACAAAATGAATCATTGAAAAGGCTAGCTTTCTCTCCCTGGAGAGACAGGGCACACACTCCACAACAGATTTGCTTTTCATTTTAATTCACATTATTTGGATTTCTTCCGAGAGAGAAAGTGGGGTCGAGTGTGTCTATTTGTATGTCGTGAAGCATGACCGAAGGAGTTTGACCCCTTTTTTGAAATGTATAAGAGAGTAGAGAAGAACAAGGCAGCTAGACAAAAGCCTATAAATAGAAGAAGATCTGCACACACACACACCCATACACACACACACACACACACCGGCTGATTAAAGGCCATGTGCTTCCTGCGAACATGCACCGTCTCAAGAGAGTCACAATGATTCAGATTGGATGGGATTCAGTATTTACCCTCCTGTGTCCATCCGAGCATGTCAGGATGAAGAGTCTCTGCTATATCGATGTTCCTTCGGCTCCGTGGCCCATCAGAACCGCGCAAAAACATTCCTTCAGTCATGGTTGTGTTCACTGGGTCACCAAACCTAAACACCCTGATATGCCAATTAATGCATGTGTTTGAATTTAATTTAATAAAATAATATCTTTTAACGGGCGCACGGTGGCTTAGTGGTCAGCACGTTCGCCTCACGCCTCTAGGGTCGGGGGTTCGATTCCCACCGCGGCCCTGTGTGTGTGGAGTTTGCATGTTCTCCCCGTGCTGCGGGGGTTTCCTCCGGGTACTCCGGTTTCCTCCCCCAGTCCAAACACATGCATGGTAGGCTGATTGGCGTGTCTAAAGTGTCCGTAGTGTATGAATGTGTGAGTGTGTATGTGATTGTGCCCTGCGATGGATTGGTACCCTGTCCAGGGTGTACCCCACCTTGTGCCCCATGACCCTGGGATAGGCTTCAGGTTTCCCCATGACCCTGAAGAAAGGATAAGCGCTATAGAACATGGATGGATGGATTTCTTTTAACCTGGAGAATATAATATCCTGAAAACTTAGAACTCTGGCAACACCTAGCCATTAGAACACAACAACCTGGTACCATACAACCCCTGAAAGCAAAGGGTGATTTAATCAGAGGGATCATTAGGCTCTGGAGACATACACTAATGACAATTTAGCAAACTATGGAATGTATGGTCCTGGGAACTAATGAACGTATGGTCCTTAAAAACTTATGGATATGTTCCTAGAACATTTTAAGGAACAAAAATGTTGCATACGGTTGCTTCCTTGGAAATTTTAAGGAGCAAACTTAGAGCCCTGGGGATATAGGGACAGTAGAACATATGGTTCTCCGATTGCAAGGCCTTGGAATCATAGGGACTTAGGAACATATAAGGTTTTTGGATCATAAGTTCCTGGGAATATAAAATTTTGGGAACAATCATGATCATCTGGGAGATCATAGGGATGTTTACTAGAAAAATTTAAGGAGCAAACATAGAGCCTTGGGATATAGGAACGTTGGTAATAGGACGCTTAGAACCTAAAACAATGAGGATAAGATCCCTGGGAGCATAGGAATGGGGGCCTTGGTAGAAGAAGGTCTAGGGAACATTTGGTTCTGGAAAGATATCACACTGGAAACGTAGAATTCTGGGATCATAAAGTTGCTTCATGGAACATTTTAATTAGGGATCATAGAGCCTTGGGAGTGTAAGGATCTGGCATTGTAGGAACCTAGGGAGCAACGATCATCTGGAATTTCGGGCTGTAGAAACATAGGGACTTGAGAAGACAGGTTCCTACATTCCCAGAACCTTTATATTCTGAGGTCTTGTTCCTATCGTAAGTCTCACTGTTTTTAAAGCCCATGAATCCCAGCACCCTGAGTTTTCTAGGTTGCTACACTTGCAGGTTTGTATGATCTCAGACATGGATGTTCCAATTCTCCAGAAGTGCCAGTTTCCAAGGTCTTGTGTTTCACTGGCTCTATTTTCCCAGCGCTCTGTGTTTGCTCTTTAACATTGTTCTACACTCAACACAGTAAATGTTTCCACAGACCTTTATGTCCCCAGAACGCTTTGTTTGAAGGGTTCCTACATTCCCAGGGGCTTAGATATATTCCCAGTGCTCCATGATTCCTAATTGAAAATTTATAAGAGAAAATGAAGCCTCGGCATCGTACTGTAGGAAACTTGGAAACATAGAGCCTTGAGAATATAAAGTTCTAGGAACATACGGAAGAACCAAGCGATTATAGGGACCTGGAAGCAATGGAACCCCAGAACATATTCTATGTTTCACAGCAGCATGAAAACGTAAATCATGTAAACAGTTAGCACTCGTGTTATAGATCAGTCTGGATTGTTATAGCGTGTTTTCTTTTCCAATAACACACCAGTGTCTGCTTCGCGGTCCGCACCTCCCCTCCTTTCTGATGCATTCATTCTCTTGATCTTGCTTCAACTTCAGGCTTTAGTCGAGACACACACACACACACACACACACACACACACACAAAATAAATGAGTAAACATAAATAAAAACGCAGACACACAGGCAGCGGACGCAGACATTAAAATCAATTTGCATTGGGAATCAAATCAGAGGAGCTGGTGGTCTGCATAAACGCAGGAGCGCAAAAGCCACATCACTTATCCAACAAATCAAATTTTAATGGCACGTATTCCATTCCACCCCCTTACTGCTCTTTGGATAGCCTCCACACACACACACACACACACACACACCAATACACCAGAAAGCCTGGAGCGATGCGTTAGCTGGAAAAACATTAGGCCGCCATTAGGGAGCTCCGCTTTGTCAGGGCCATCACTCATGTCTCTCTCTCCCTCCGTCCCATAAAAGTGTGTACGCATTATTATACAGAGAAGCATGTGAATGATAACAACAGAACAGATTATTAAATACGTCTCCTCTGGAGCAACAAAGAGTGACCAGTGCTTAATGATTACACGATCGAGTGCTGATGTTAGAATATTAATGAAGATAAATGAGCGTTTACATTTAAGTCTTAAAATCCTCCAGCGCTAGCCTTCTCCATATTCCGCTCATGAAGCTTAAAAACAAAAACAGAGTTGAAGCAGCGTTTTGTTTTTATGCACCGAAGAACACATTGCTAGTAAAAAATTGTCACATATTTGTCCATCTACTACTGTAGATGTACTACTACTACTAAAAACTATATATATATATTTTTTTGCTTTTAACTATCTTTTAATATTCGTCTTACTTTTACTGGCGCATTTTGTTTACAATGTTTAAATCACAATATTGTGATTTAATTCTAATTTTACACACTATTTATATTTGTATGCCTCTGCCACTAGGTGGTGTCTGAGATAGTGTACGCCGACGTTAAACTGCGGAGAGCCGAGACAAAATACGGAAAAAGTCGGCATGTCTGCTTTAGTTGCTTTATTCCTGTCTTTATTTCACACCGGAAAGCCCTTTGAGCTGCTTTGTAAATATATAGAAGGTGCAATATAAATAACATTTATTATTATTATTATTATTATTATTATTATTATTATTATTATTATTATTATCCATCCATCCATCCGTCCGTCTATATTATGTACTGCTTATCCTTACTGGGTCGCGGGGAGCCTTGAGCCTATCCCAGGGGGCATGGGGCACAAGGTGGGGTACACCCTGGAGGGGGTGCAAAGCCATCGCAGAGCTATTATTATTATTATTATTATTATTATTATTATTATTATTATTATTATTATTATTACTACTACTACTACTACACTGGCAGCTATTCGTTTGTCAGATGCTTCTGTTCAGGATGTAACACAATCAACTCGCTGTTCGAAGTCTTGTCAGTAAAACAAGCGCAGCAGAACCCCACTATAGCTCTAAATAAATACAGGAAGAGTCAAAAAGAGCTACAACTGAACATTACTTCTGGATAAAATGCTGGATAAAAGTCACAAAGCGTGCTGTCAAAGCATTCTGCTATTGCCAGTAATGACACCTAACAATACACACTCATAACGATAATGGAGTAGTACAGCCGACTGAACTGGATTAGACCAAGATATAAAGAGAACACACTTACACAATAACTCTATTTCATTAAAAGGTCACCTGTCAGTCAACCTCAGCGTGTGAGATTAGCTACTATCCAGAGACTAAGCCAACGCACAGCTATTCTTTTCTCTTCAAAATGGGATATATAGTTGCCAGATTGCTGTGGTATAAGAGGAATAAAACACTTCTGGACATGCTGAAGTCGGATATATATATATGGGATATATATATATATATATATCCGACTTCATCGGATATGGTATATATATATATATATATATGGTATATATATATATATATACCATATATATATATCCGACTTCAGCATGTCCAGAAGTGTTTTATTCCTCTTATACCACAGCAATCTGGCAACGGCTACAGTGTTATATTTATTCATCTGATCACATGTCGTACTTTTTATCCATTTAGAGTTACATTTAATGTTGTGGAACCTCCACAGAGCATGTTAGTTACTGTAATCAGTTTGGAGCAGCTGTAAACAGTGTCTACAGTATAAACTCGTCTGTCCTGAACATGTCTGAAAAAATGTAAGGTTACAGCTTTACCTCTGAAACTGGAGACTCCTTCCATGGATGTTAATGATCATAACGATACAGGGAGTAATACAGTAGTAATAGATGGGCAAAGTGCCTTTGGTTACTCTATAGGAAAGGAGGGAACCTCAGGCTTAAACGTGATACGATACGATTTGGAGAGGGACTAGTTTCACATCTTTTCCACACCAGTTCTCTGTCGTTTTTTATTTTTTATTTTTTATGATATAATCACTAATAAACGTTGCTTCGATTCATTTCAGTCGTCCCCTTTGAAAGCGATGCATCGATCCGTATCGTCCGATCATTACAGGCAGCAACAGGAAGTCAGTGGAGTGAGAACGTACCGTGGCGTAATCTACTTTGTCTTGTGTAAACAAATAAAAAAATCCCCCTCATATCCCTCTCTCTTTCCCCACTCACGAAAATTGCAGATTGTATTTTGTTTATTGTATTCCAGTCAGCATACCCGTTGTGGTGGTCACGTCTGGATGAATCATTTATCTTACGGCTGCTGAAGACGTACGCACGATTGTGTTCCTGAATGGAAAGGGGAACGACTATCTGGACCAGAGAGAGGAATAAAAGTGGCAACCCTTTGTGTTTATTTCTATCATTTTCTTTGAAAGCAATTTCATCCTTTTTTCCAGCTGTACGATAAAAAAAAAAAAAAAAAAAAAAAAAAACGATTTAAATTTTTTTTTATTTTTTTTTTTATCTGAGAGCCTGTTGGACAGAGATATTGATTGAAAGTTCTTTGAAATTTCATGAAAGGGCTCTAAAACGCAGCGCTTTTTTCCCCTCCTTCAAATGAAATCATAACAAGGTGTGAAATGACAGCACTCTGCACACAGTCAAGTAAACGATCCAAAAACTACAAATAAATAAATAAATAAACGCACGTGCATAAAGCCGCCAGAACCTCGCTGAAGCTAACAGGGGGTCAGAAACTCTTGTGCTTTCAGACTTCCTGCCTTTTGTGTCGATTACCAAAATAAGCAGCTCATGCGGCATTCACGGTAGCTATGACAACACTCATCATTCCTAGCTAGTATCGGCTAACCGACTAACCTAGCTTGCGCTGGAGGTTATAATGCAGATGCAATAACGATTGGCGATGAAGAGGTCGTTTGTCTTAAAGTCACGTTTCAGTGTCGGAGTATCGGCAACGAAATATGCGTCAATCAACACGCCATCAATCTGCTTATATTCGCTCAGTAACAAGAATTTCACCAGCACCCTGCTGAACCCCCCGAACAATACAAAACATCACAGAAATTCTAATGGTTTCCACTATAAATACCATAGCAAACCAACAACTCACCACTAAAACCATTTGCATTTCCGTTATCGGTCCTTAATGGTATCCAATAGACATAAACCATTACAGTTTCCATTAAAACCAATATAATTCCCATTATAGCCATTACAAATTCTATGAGGGTTTCTGTTGTTTTTTCAGCAGGGCACTTTGTCCTCCGTGCTTATTATTATTATTATTATTTTTTTTGCTTAGCACCCATCTTCAGAGGCAAAAATAAATAAATAAATAAATAAATAAGTGATTGACGTCACTCGGTGCTTCTGGAAGAAGTGTGCGCTGATGGTGTCGATAGTAATAGAGTTCATTAGAGTTAGCATAAATAAAGCTATGATTCAAGTCCAGTAGGGGTCAAACTGGCAAAAAGAGCAAAACAAAACAAAACCTAGCATGAACTATAAAAACTAGGAAATACAGCTAGACAAAGCAACAAAGAAAAAGATAATGAGTCTCGGAAGATCAGCAGTAGGTAAATGCAAGACTTAGCAAATACACAGAACTACAGCAGAACAAGATACAGGGAAGAAAATCTACAAACAACCATTAGTACGATGGAGAACATGGAGTGATTCATCATGCCTGTGTACTAATCCCTGGTAAAAATAAAATAAAATAAAATAAAATAAAATAAAATAAAAAAACCCAACGCAGTGAGAGTTCCAGAACATTTCTTGAAGATGTTGTGTATGTAAAGAAGAATAAGTCTCATTTAAGGAATAAAACACTCCATGTCATTCTGTTATAGGAAAACAATCAATGACAGTGTGGTGTAATTAAGCGTCACCAGCCCAAAGTTGATTCATTTCCTGTCCCAGCATGTCCTGAACTGTGTGAGCAAAG
Source organism: Ictalurus punctatus (assembly GCF_001660625.3). Lineage (NCBI taxonomy): Eukaryota > Metazoa > Chordata > Actinopteri > Siluriformes > Ictaluridae > Ictalurus > Ictalurus punctatus. The sequence goes on from NC_030423.2 coordinate 29,091,955, forward strand.
AACATTCGAATAAAAACAAAAACGAACAAACAAAACACAAACGAAAGCGCAAAAAAGTGTGAACTCCTCTGTCCTGAACACTTCCCTGTTCTGAGAAGAACCCTGACACCGGAGACTCCTTCCATAAACGGTAAATAAACGTCTCCTTACAGAAAACCTCACCATATTAAAGATCTTATATGTTAAACAAATACGTCCGGTGCCTGTCTATAAGCTAGTAGGACGAGCGCAGTAATATAAACCACTGTTAATAAAACTCAGAATCCGTACCACCGAAACTACCACCGATTTCATCTTACGCTGTAGTCGACGTTTACAGAGCAGAATATCGTCCAGAACGGCAGAGAGGAGTTCGATTTGTCTTCTCACCGCCGCGTGCACTTTAATATTTCTCTCTTTACGTTATTGAACTTGACCCACTTTCACTGGGGAGTGTAAACACGCGCATAATTTCCAATCTCTTTCCGATCCGGAGCCACTCATCTCTAGCGATGGAAGCTGTGGTGCGGTTGCTATGAAATAAGCGCAGCGTGCGCAGGACGGACTCGCAGCAGTCATCTGAGAGTCGTTCCAAACTGAAGTGCTGAAAAACAATTGCTTCAACAAGTGCCCTTCTAAACGCTCATTATTGAGGAGGCCAACTAATGGACACTTTGCCTTTGAGGCTCTTTGAAGTGTTTTTTTTTTTTTTTTGAATGGCTTTTAAAAAATTTGCGTTCTCCTGTAAATGCAGGTCAAGTTACAGTAAATGTAACTGGTGGCAGTGCAGAGAGGTTTTCAATGCTTATTTTTATTCCACGATGCTGTTGAGCTCTCGCTTCTGACAGTAGAACAGCTGCAAATCAGAGGTTTATATTAATGTGCTGGTTTTAATGTGAGTGTAACAATAAATGGATAAAAAAAAGCATGATAATGTTCTTATTAAAAACAAACATAAAGAAGACAAGTCTAAGGTCTATACCGCTTATCCTTTTAAGGGTCACGGGGGAACCTGGAGACTGTCCCAGGGAGCATGGGGCACAAGGCAGGGTGCCAATCCATCACAGGGCACAATCACACACACACTACAGACACGCCAATCAGCCTGCATGTGTTTGGACTGGGGGAGGAAACCGGAGTACCCGGAGGAAACCCCCGCAGCACAGGGAGAACATGCAAACTCCACACACACAGGGCCACGGTGGGAATCGAACCCCCGACCCTAGTGGTGTGAGGCGAACGTGCTGACCACTAAGCCACTGTCAGGCTGAACTGAAAATTGCTGAACACGATCAGAGAACCAACCAATGGGAGAACAGGGGAGGAGACAGAACCAGGAAGTAAAACAAAACATCACAATAAGTGCACGAGTAAAACACGTCACGTGCACTGCTCATGCTCTTATTCTGACGTGTTTTATTTGACTTCCTGGTCTCGTCTCTGCCCCTGTTCTGTTATTTGTCGGTTTGACATTTGTGTTTATTTCTTCTCAGGTTCCCGTTTGATTAATTTGCATATAAATACCTTCACGTGTCGTTGTTCATTGTTCGTGTTTCTCGCTTTCTCATGCCTTCTACTCTTTCCCACCTTTCCCAATATGTTTAGCGCCACATGTTCAAAAACCTTCTAATATAATACAATACAATCCCTTATTCTGCGATGGACTGGCACCCTGTCCAGGGTGTACCCCTCCTTGTGCCCGATGTTCCCTGGGATAGGCTCCAGGTTCCCCGCGACCCTGAAGAAGGATAAGCGGTATAGAAGATGGATGGATGGATGGATGGATGGACAATCTCTTATAGTAGTATAAGTAATAGTATAAAAGAATAAATAATCGGATCCAGTGTTTGAAGGTAGAACAGGACGGAACCATGACGTGGCCGTTGGTCCACGGGGAACGCAACGACATTTCGGTTTCACTTCATCGTGACTGCAATGAGAGTTCATTTTAAAGTGATTTTGTTTTTGAGAGCTGATGATAGTCGCCCACTCTCTGCCACTCTTTAACAGATGGCAAAAGGCAAAAGTCTATGCTGTTAATCATGGCACCGGCCTCCAGAGATGCTGAAATATGGTACCATCCATCTCCAACACACACTCTCCCAGAGGTCTTACAAGGGTTATTTAAATGTATTTATCTACCACGGCAGTGTTGAATTCTCGATTTTGATTGGTTAAAAGATTTTCCACATCAGCAGCTGTGACACTAAATTGTTCAAACGTTTCTATGTTTCTATTCTTACATATTTTAATGCCAAATTCAACTGCATTCACTGTGCTTTACCTTTAATAACTGTTCAATAGACGATTCATGAAAGACACAGTGAAGAAGCTTCTAATCCACGATGCAGTGCCTCGACACGAGCCGTTCTGATATGAGGACAGACGAAGTGCTAACCAGGCTCCTGCTCTGATAAGGCAGCAGAGCTGAAATGGCAGCAAAGCTAATTAGCCAAAGGAAATTGGGCAGCAGTCCGTATCAGTGAACTCAAGGGGAGCCAATCTCAACAAGCCAGTAGGGCCGAGGAGGGCTGTCTGCGCCGCCATCAACAGGTACGAGGGGTTCTGTTGCGTTTACAGAGGAGGAATAAAGAGGAGGCTAAAAGATGAGATGTTTAAAACCGGGTGAGGAAGATGCATGCGTAAAAATCGTGAAATGTACGACGAAACCGACGTTGTTTTGCTAATGCTAATTTGTGCGAGAAGATTTGTTTACCGAAGTGATCCCATCTTTGATTCTGTGTCCCGTATTTTAAACGCACAATAGATCCCAAAGATTTAAAAAAAAAAAAAAAAAAAACAAACGACAAAAAAAAAACAAAGCATGTAAATATGATAAAATGACGAACTCGCTAATCAGACCGATCGAGAACCGTCTTAACGGGCGGAGATTAATATTCTAACGAGCACGCTCGGTTGACCTTTCACCTTTCGTCAGGAAGAACGACTGAAACGCGACAACGCAACACCGAATCGTAGGTAAAGTTCACACAAGATTTACCTGAGATTAGCCCCGCCCGTTTCCGCACGTAAATTCCCGCGTTAATGTTGAAATGATTCATGATCTGTACCGTGCATGACGTCACCAATATTAACCGTATTACAAAGCAAGCTCATTGTTGTTAAGTTGTTAATATTCGAGTGCACAGAAGTCGACGTCCAACCATGGCATCCAAAATTATCGGCACCCTCGATCGTTATCGTGTAAGCCAAAAAAAAGTCTGCTTGGAATTTGTCTCGTATTGGATTTTTAGCATTTGATTGGATTGTTTACTGTTTTCTATCAGTAATTTAATGGATTATTTACTGCACAGTTGGGGGTCATTTTTAATCTTTTACCAGTTTCAAATCAGGATGCTATATATCTACCCTGGCTTTGTTGTTTTCCCTTCATCATTAAATTACATTATGAGAGAAATCTAAATCGAATGTGCGCCTATATGAATCGAAGGAAGAAAATCATTAAAGCTATAAACGCTTTTTCCGAGAACACGTGTGATACATTTAAAGGCACCACTGACACTTATGGAAAGAAAATGACACCTTTTTGGGCTTTTTTTTGAGCCTGTTTTTTGGCACATTATTGGATTGTTTACTGTTTTTATATCAATAATTTAATGGATTATTTACTTCACAGTTGGGGGGATTTTTTTTTTATTTTTTTAAATCTTTTACCAGTTTCAAATCAGGATGCTATTTATCTACCCTGGCTTTGTTGTTTTCCCTTCATCATTAAATTATGAAAGTAATCTAAGCTTCAGGTGTGGCTAAATTATTTAAAGGAAGAAAATCATTAAAGTCGTAAAATGTTTTCCACAAAACAGAATTATTGGCACCCTGAATGAATTAAAATAACATTACAGGTGAGGTCGTTCACTCATCCTTCGCATCCCTCATAGGAGAATCCTCTCCTTCGGTGTCCTTGGTGCTCACTTGTAGCGCGTCCTCTCCAGCTTATCTTTACCAAAACTGCCGGGCATCGTGGAGGCCGCAGGACCGCGTGTAAGTTATGAGAGCGCCGTGCTCACCCTAATCAACTCTGACTGATGACTCTGTCCTGCTCGACCTCTTTCTTTTGAATGATGACTCGCTGCTACTGAAACGTTCTCGCTGTAATTAGAAGGGCAGGAGAAAACAACGCCGTCTGAGACGTTTTGACAAGTTTTAGCTGTTCGTGATAAACTTCTGAAGGTCTAGAATGTTCCTCGGGTCAGACTAAACCCTGACCGAAAGCAGCATCGGTCCGGTATGATAGAGGAACATGGGCAACGTTTGACTTGGGATGAATTTTCAAGAAAAGATTAGAAGAATAGAAAAAAAAAACCCCCATAGTGTAATTACTGAAGTTTTCTGTAAGGAAATGATTGTTTAACATTCATGGAAGGAGTCTCCAGTGTCAGTAACTGTACTGAGGCAGAGCTGAAACTTTCTTAGTCACATGATAAGCTGAGTTTAAGACGGGGGGAAAAAAAGAGGCGCTTGGTGTTTATAGCTACAACGTAAGTGATGTTTTCTAGACCTTCTACAACATTATATATAACTATAAATGGATAAAAAGCAAGATGAATTGCTTTGCTATAGGAATTTTCACCTCTCGTTCATCACTCCACCCTGACGTTGATTGTTTTCCTTATAACAGCACAACACGGAGTGTTTTGTTCCACGTTTATCATTGGTGAATTAGTATTTGAGGATGGCGGTTAAACAGATGTTTTTTTTTTCCTCTTGTCTACACACAGGCATGTATTTTTTCACCAGAATTGAAGCATTGCTGAAGTTCACGTAGTCCAGATGTGTGTATTTTCATCATTCCGCTTGGGATAACCTTCCAGCCAGAGGCACCGTCACATGATCTGTTCACTCCTGTATACAGTAACCATGTAATTTCATGGGTATTTATTCACTAACGGTAGCAGGGTGCTCAGTTTTTCGCCTTTCCTATATAAGTTTGGCAGCTGCATGGAAAGCGAGGTCCGCCGGCAACGTCGTTCCACGCTCACGATTCTGAACAGTGCAATCCAATTAAATGTAAATCTGACGACAAACATATAGACCGGTGTCGTTCGATTAGCCGTGTTGAAGCGGCACGGTGTGGATTTAGGCCAGAGTAATTGGATAGTGACAGACGGGTCGACGTAAATCCGGTCACTCCTTAGCTTTGTTCAACTTTTATTTCACGTACTGTATGTAAGCTTTTCTAAACAAAGAAGCTGCTTTAAATTCACGCTTTTCACTTCATTTTCCGAACCCGTCAGTGCTCGACGTTTGGGACACGACTCCGCGTGGAGATTCGTACCGAGCGTTATTTACGAGGTAGAGTTGAAAAATAAGAGCGTTCTTACGTGGCAAGGCTGAGGAGGATTCTTCGTACTGTAGAAACACCGTACATCGCCGTCCGTGGTACGGATACACTTTGACGTGGATCCGTAATCTAAACAGCACACGGGTGATTTTTCAGTCTTCGGTTCAAAAAACAAAAACGAACAACGGATCTCATTAGCTTAACAAACTTTCTGTGATCATATACAGTGATGATGCATGTTTATAATATTCACAGATATTTGTTATATTTGCTTTAGTCGCATTACAAAAATTGAGAATTTCGCAGCGATTTTTATCCATTATCCATTGGCTAAACAAAAAATCAGCTTTGAACCCCTGGTCTAAATTATCTGCGTATATTAAACATATTATCACCTTATTGATGATATTCCACTATATTATGGTGTGAATATGAGGCAAAAAAGGCTCAGGTGACGGAAATCAGGGCGATATAATATCAATAATCGTAATAAATCATATCAGAAAACCTATTTTATAATAATAAAAAAAATATATTATAAACTCTGACTGGAAGCAGCTGATTTGACGTTAAGATTTTTGACTGAATCTTTAACATTGTCATGTATACAATTTCTACAATTATTATGAGAATTATTAGCATTTATTAAATATCACATGACTCCTATACCTCAGGCACAAATGCCTTCAAGCACTGTGAGATGATATTTTATGACCCCGGGTGTGTGTGCATCCAGAAGAGGGAGCCATTTTGTCAGGCCTGAACCTTCTCCACGTTTACATAACCATAATTCACGCCGAGGATGTGATTGCACAAGATAATATAACCATTTGTCTATATAAACATAAAGCCTTCAGGATACATTGCCCGTACTGACGTCCGGCGCAGGTCATATCGCCATTACTGTAGTTTAAGCCTAACAAAATCCCCATAACTATATTTCAGACTGTTCTGGAAACCTACAGACGCTGGGCATGAATGTTTCATCAGCGGGAAGAGACATAAAGGAGAGCGTTAAGAGGCGGAAAAGGGATGCGTATGGTCTAAACCACCCGGGTGCACTCGAGCTCGGACAGCGAGACGGCGAGCAGCAGCAGGAAGAGAACGAGTCTCCATGTGGAATCAAGAGAAGTGGATATGATACCACACACCCACCCACACACACACACACACACACACACACACTGTACACCATCATCCCCACTGAAACACACCTCAAACTTACAGGTTCTCAGCTGGATACCAGCTGTCTTTATTTCCCTCCCGCTCTGTAGATGAAATATTTAAACAGACCTGAGAGCGGGAAAAAAAAGCAGAAAAGCGGAGAGAGGAATACACAGGAGGAAAGCCGGAGTGGGAATAGACAATAATGGAGAAAAATCGCTTTCATTAAAGTAGATGCAAGTTTAGCCCCCACACCCACCCCCCCCCGCCAAAAAAAAAAAAAGCCAAGTACGTTCTGATTGGTCAGGTTTATATGAACGTGCTTGTTCTAATATGTTCTGGTTTCTATAGCAACGGCTCATTCACAGGGACTTACAATGGCAAATTCTCCATAAAAATAAACAATTTTCTCTTTCGAGACGTACAGCGTAGACGGCAAATAGGGTACCCAGTGTAACATTTCCAAGGTTTTCAATATAAAAGAGTTGCAGCTTCTTTGTCTTATTAACAGAGAGAGAGAGAGAGAAAGAGAAAGAGAGAGGATAAAAGGCTGGTGAGGGAATGATTGGTTGTAGCTGCTCTAACGTAAGCGACGACGACAGGAATAATCTTGTTTAGAGGAATAAAATACCTCGAATTTAGTGTGGTGGCAGTAATTCTGCTTCATACTGAGTATTTTCCTGTAGCAGCATGATGCTGTGTTTTATTCCTTATCTAAAACGGTCTCATATTATTACATATGGTTATAAATATTCATCACAGACGCTCAGAGGTGCATAAGCGTTTAACGTAGCTATGATTGATTTATTTAGCTCCAGAAAGTGTAGAGCAGTTGTACCTTCCGCAACCTGCACACAAATATTCAATCACTCAAGCAACGGGACCTTGTGAACCCAGACTTGAGGGAATGAAATCCGCTCAAGCACTGGAAGAACTGTTGTGTCACAAGTCATCGCTGTGCAGTTTTCTTCTTCTGTAGTGCTGTGACAAAAGCCCGGGCTTTAAACCGGATTCAGGGATACACACAAAAGATTTCGTGTGTTGAAGGATCGAGATGAGGGCAAGTGTGCGCCGCCGTGGCTTCCACCGAAAATAAAGTCAGGTGCCGTTATTTTTACTCACTCAAGAAGGATTCCCCTCTTCGGGCTCAGTGGCTCAGAGAGCGAGCTGGAGGAAGAACGAAGTGGAGAAGGAGACCTAGCACGAACGGAAACAGTCCTTCTTCTTCTACACTGCTTCTGAGTAGCTTTAACTCGCATGTGTAACTCGTTAGTATTTCCAACATCTGTCATAATTAACCCACTGACATGGCTATTTAGTATGAGTGAAAGATCATCACAGAATAAAATAATCTTCAAAGTTAGATATCTATACTATCTATACTCTTTCTATTGAGATGACAGGGGGATATGAAGAGATAACGTACTCCATGCTGTGAATCAATAGATAATGTAATTATTATGTATGCCTTTCTGTATGTTATGCAATCCTATAACGGGCAGATGGGTTAGAGGAAGGAAAAACGTCCCATTTTTCAATATATGCATTGTCTTGAATTGAATTCGATTGTCTTTGAGCAGAGGCATATTCCTCACTTCCAGGTGTTTGCCAGATACAGAATCAAGCCTGGAGAAAGCTCCTGAACCCATTCCACTTCCAATGGAATTCCCATCGGATTGTCATGACAATTACTAATCCGGTATTTAATTGGAATCCTAATGTGAATTCTTCAAAGTAAATTGGATTGAAGTGGATTGTCATGGTTTATCCATGGGAATATGATTTAATTTCTGTTGTGGTCCTACTGGAACTTTACGGATTACCTATAAATACCTAGACAGTATATTACTCGTTTAAGATGCCAATGCAACATGGATCTAAAGAACTAGGACTGAGACTGATTATTATCACTGATCATGGAAGGATTTAGGGCACATCACAGCGTTAGGATTCCCAGTTTGATCCTGAGCTCGGGATTTCTTCCGGGTTCTCTGATTTCCTCCCACCTCCCAAAATCATGCCTGTACATTAATTGGTAGTAAGTGGAGCTTATAATGAGCACTGTGGCACTGCTTTGCAGGTGACCTGGGCTACTGTGTTGTTGCGTAATTCATGCATAGAGTGTGTTTTTTTTTGCTGTCTGTGACTGTTTGTACCTTCTCATTTAAGCCACAAGTATGTCGTTTGGAAGATAATGGCACGCTTATGTTCCCTTTGTGTGGGAATCATTTTGTTTTTCCTCGTTATGAGCCAAACAGCAATGGCGGCTCATGGGCACGAGCAAGACGCCATCTCCTACACCAGGGAGTTGCTTATCGCATTGCACTTCACTTTGGAAACACCCACCGACTGCCCCCTGCACCAAAAGAGCTGCGGAGGCAACCGCAGCTGTGAGACAGAGGCAGAATTAGGCGCAGAGGTAAACGAGGAGGCGTGTGACAGCGGAGGAGAGGCGACAGCCGACCCTTACCTCTGATGATTCCGCTCAATGCCTGTCCACTACGGAATAAAATGGATTAACCGATCAGCCTGTTCCGAATACCAGGACACGTGCATGGTGGTGACGGAGACGTGGCTTCAGCCTGACATCCCCGACGTGTACTGTACATTGAGGTGTACGGTTTTATGCTTGTGCCTGCTGACAGAGATCTGGACAGGTCAGGAACTTCCTGTAGGGCTGGTGTGGTCAAATCACCAGAGAGAGACCATCAGCGACAAGGACGTGGAACTGCTGTGCGTCAGTTTGCGACCATTCTATTTGCCACTCGAGTTTGGCAGTGTTGGGATCTGTGCTGCCTGTGTGCTACCGGATGGAAACACAGCGTGAGCTGCGGCACAGGTGTCTAACTGCATGCGACAGCAGCTCCAACACATCCCCAATGCTCCTCTGTTTGTTTTAGGTGATATGAACTAGTGTCACCTTCAATGATTCCTCCCTGGGTTCCAACACTATGTCAAATGCAACACTAGAAACACCAATATTTCGGACAAGTGCTATGGGAACATATCCAATGCGTACACAGCAAAAGTAAAACCACCCCTAGAAAACTCTGACCACAAAACAGTGTGGCTTATTTCTCTTACCACGCTCTGCTGAAGTCAAGAAAGCCTGAAATGGTCTATAGAGAACGAGGAGGCATTGAAAGGCTGTTTTTTGTTGTTGTTGTTGCACTGACTGGGATGCACTGTATGATCCAGACATTAATCGGCACAATGAAATCAGGTCTGCAAATATCAAGTTCTGCAAGGACTCCAGTCCAAACAGATACCAGTGATACATGTCAAACAGGTTAAACATTTTCAAGAACACCAAGCCTTGGGGGTCAACGAGTGCACGAGCTGGTAACATTTTGCTTTTAATCAAAAAGGACTCTGCAATTAAAATAAAATGGCTCCGAAAGAGCTGGACCACAAAGTAAGAGAATCTCGCAAACTCTATAAAGAATCAATTGAAAGTGATTCATTGCGTAATAACCCCAAAAAAGCTGTGGGGGGAAGTAAAGTGTATAACTAATATTACACCCCAAAGGATAACATGCACGCAATAAATTTAGGGGACCGTGGCTAATGAGCTCAATGATTTTCATTGTTAGTTTGATGCAAACTCTCATCACTGCACTAGATGCTATAATAATTGATGATATTGTTTTAGGCTACAAATAAAAACCGGTCGATATTAAGATTTTCAAACCCCACAAAGGCAAATGGGCCAGATGATCTTTCTGCCTTTACTTTGAAAAGCTTTGCAGAGGAATTAGCCTCTACATGGGTCGGCATTTATCAACAGTTCATTGATGCACGCACTACTCCAGACATATGGAACAGGTCCATTATCATACTGGTTCTCAAAAAGCCAAGCCTTAAGAGCATAACAACTATTGCTCAATTGTCTTAACCTGCATTGTGATGACGTGTCTGGACAGGATGATGGTGGGGAAATTTAAGGAAGAGCTAAATGAGCACCTCGATCCCTATCAGTTTGCCTACCAAAACGACAGGGGCACTGATGGCACCGTCTTGACTGTGGTGCATGGCATTGTAAAACATCTAGAGGATCGTAGTGCTTATGCCAGGCTGTTCTTTCTTGATTTGCGCTCTGCGTTTAATACCTTGCAGCCACACCTCATGCTCTCCGTAGTCAGTAGCATGTCTGTCAACCCATACAGTATCAAGAGGCTCCAGTCAGTTCTTCCCGGTAGGACACAACAGGTTAAGGTTAATCAGACCCTTTCCGAGGCCAATTCATTAACACTGGTGCCTCCCCCCCACCACCCCACCCCAGTGGTGTGCATGTTCCCCACTGTTATTCAAACTGTACTGTAAATTTTTAGAAGATACCGCCATTCTTGACCTTCTGCATAAGGATAAGGACATTCGACATTATACTACCCATGTTGTAAAGAACACAGTCTTGTAGTTAATGCTAAGAATGCAGAGGAAATGGTTTTTGCTCCCAAGTCAGTGGGCAACCACACACTCATCAGGACTGACAAGACGCCTATTAGATAGGTCGCCTCATATAAGTGCCTAGGCCTATGTATTGATAATAGCCTATTGTGGGATGTGCTCCATAGGATCAGGCATTTTGGAGTGGCCCAGAGGGTTATGCTGATGTTTTATCATGCCTTCATTGAATCCATCTTCCTGTATAGCATATCCGCTCGGTGTGGTCATCTGACAGTTACCATCATGTATCAGCCGAACCGTCTGGTGCTAACAGTAATGAAGGTGGTTGGTGTGAGTGACCACCCGTTTTGAAAATGTTCTCAAACTGGCATGGAAGGTGACTCTGGACCCATCTTATATGCTCAATCCAGAATCTGAACTAGACACGACCCTACAAGAACCCTTTTGTTCCTTTGTTTATGAAACTGCTGTACTCTGATACGAACAGCATGACGATATGAATGTTGCCGATGTGTTTATCTTGTTGTCAACTGCAATCGTTGTAAATATAAGTGAATGAATGCATTTTCCATGAAAGTACTACAGCATCTTATGGGTGAGCCAATCCTAGCCAATCGGGCGGCTGTGGATCAGGTGGTAGAGCGGGTTGTCCACTAATCGTAGGGTTGGTGGTTCAATTCCCGGCCCACATGACCGAAGTGTCCTTGGGCAAGACACTGGACCCCAAGTTGCTCCCGATGGCAAGTTAGCGACTTGCATGGCAGCTCTGCTACCATTGGTGTGTGTGTGTGAGTGTGTGTGTGAATGGGTGAATGCGAACCAGTGTAAAGCGCTTTGGAACCGCTAAGGTTAAAAAAGTGCTATATAAGTGCAGACCATTTACCAATCAATATTCGTTAATAACCAATGAATTCCAGTGTTTTCATTCCATCCCATCCCATTACTACAAAAGGTAGTAATTGCATTCCTTCCGATATACAGTAACAGGAATGCAGCAGTTGGATCTGAAGGCCTGGGATCTGGATTGATCATTATTTTCGATCATGAAATGGTTTGATCTATATTTATCATTTATTTAAAACACCCTTATCACGATAGGCTTCCTGTCACATCTTAACATACCGACTTCTCACGTTCTTGTTGTAATTACTCCTCTGATTTGTGCTTTGATTGAAGCAAACCTCGACTATGTGATCAACCATCTCTCAATCCCCCAACCCTCTCTATCATCGATTAGCTCCGTCTGCCATCGCGCATTATTATGGAAGTGATGTGCTTCTGTGCCGCATTGACACGATCGAGATTTTCCCCCCCGTAGTTATATTTGCTAATTCCACCGAGGGTTATTTTAAGGCCAGCACACACACAAAGGCCGGGGAGATCGTTAGCAAAGAAACGATCTGTCTGTATCTGCTCCAATTCAAAGGTAATTAAAGCTTCCGTGCATTCCCTGTTCCACATTTTAGACCTAATTTCAGGCTAATGGGCCCATTTTCTGTTAACACGACATGCATACCAGGAATATACTTACTTCCTCTCTAATCACAGAGTTAAAAAAAAAAAAAAACAAAAACAGAAAAACCACAGGATGTAAACGTCACTTCTCTAATTCATGCCTGGTCCGGATAGTTTTCCTCAGGGAATCGCTATTATCACATTACTTATAGTTTATGCTCAAGTGAATATTATGCTCAATTTCAACATTGTATAGAAGTAATTACCCAAGAGGCATTGCTTTAAAATATATTACTTTGGATCTGTCGCGTTCAAGTTGGCTTATAATGCTTTAGCATGAGGGTGACCATCATGTCACGTTTTCACAGTGGTTACAATTTCCGTGTCAGGTTAGTGCAGATAGCGGCATGGGACTACAGTACCCATCAGCCCTTGCGCTCCACATCTTCACGTCACGTGATCACGAACACCTGGACCACGTTCATGCGCAACGAGCAACACAATTTAAATCACGTTCGTGTCTGAGGCAGTTTTTCATTGAGATGTTTTAGCTAAATTAGCTACATTAACTCCAAAAATAAACTCCATAGCTGATTCGGTGTGTAAGTGTGTAAAATGTTTATTTATGTATTCATTTATTTATTTATTGAATTTTTTTACAGGTTTGATAAATGTAATGTTTTCTTTAAAACGAGCTGTTCTTTAATGATTTTTTTTTTTTTACAAAGCCTTTATTAAGCTGTAATTAAGCTATGTCTTTATTAAACAAATAATGTGACATTTATTTTTTTAATGACGAGATATCAAGAATGAACAAAAATATATAACAGTTAGCCAGTAAACAGCTGTTTACTCACTTACACTCTGACAGCGAGACACCTGTAGAGCAGTGGCACGTTCACGCTGAGGACACAGCGGTGTTCACACACACGCACACAATCACACACACACACCGAACGTATATCAATTACTCTTTTAGAGAGTCAAGTGTTGGCAGCTTCACCTCTCCAGAAACCTCTAGGTTTTGTTTTGCTTCTTTTGTGGATAAATAAATCCCATCGTGGGAAAATATTAACACCCCTGTGCTAATACCTGTGAAGGATATTAGCAGACACATGCTAATACATGTGCTAAAAGCAAGCTGCAGCAAGTATTTGTTCAGAAAGCTTTAAGAAAGTGCCACGCGTGTCTGTTATGGGGGTTTTCTGCTTGTTTATGTTTCAGGTTCAACGGACACGCTTACGTTTCTCCATATTTACAGCTTGCTCTGTCGCAAAGCTAATTTCCAAATATTCTATAGTAGTCTACATATTACATATAGACATCAATTGTATTTAATTACAATCACCAGTAGTAATTGAACGTTTTGTGGGATTCTGCTGGTTTCCGTCATTATGTCTGGCATACAATATGTAAAAGCAAAGCATTTATACTGTATTTATTTATTTATTTTATTTATTTATTTATTTATTAAATATACACAAATATTTGCAGATGTTACCTATTTGTTAAGGTAAAACATACACTATGATGTATATTGAATACGCTGATGTATAAATCATGTAAGTGGTTATGAAAGTGTCTCTAACGTACATGTAAAACAATATATATATATATATATATATATATATATATATATATATATATATATATATATATATATATATATATATTGCTTTTCCATATTATCTGCTTTAATAATAATAATAATAATAATAATAATAATAATAATAATAATAATAATAATAATAATAATAATACAAAGTTAAAAATAAAACAGCTGTGAAAGTCCATTTTATTATCATTATTCTTTACTTTATTGCTAAATAATGGACTTCACAATGTGCAAATTTATGCATATATCTTGTCTCGACTCATTTGTATATTTTAATAAAATATTCTTATTTTTAATTATTCTTTCATATTATTATTATTATTATGTACAGTATATAATATAATATTTAAATTGTATTATTGTGTAGTATAACTCTATACTACTACTACTACTACTACTACTACTAATAATAATAATAATAATAATAATAACAACAACAACAACAGTGATAATGAATTTATCTATTCATGTCTTTAAAACAACAAATTGTAAATTATTGCCCATAAAATGATGTACTAAGTCATTTGAATACTTTAATAACATTTCTAAGGAAAACTAGTATTCAATATTTGTTTATTGATACTTTTAACAGTTTAAGTTTTTTTTATTTCATTTTGATATATATATATATATATATATATATATATATATATATATATATATATATATATATATATATATATATATATATATAAACAGATACTGTGATTTAAATTAAATTTCGAAATCAATGAGTTTCATGTCACCTCAAGGCAGGAAATCAAACACGTCAAGTTTACTTGTTCAGATAAACTTATCCATCATCTGTCCACTTTCTGACCTTGAGCTCTTTTACGGTTGACTTTGTTTTCTCAGGAACACTACACAGCGGCCGTCGTAAAAACCACAAGCAATTCCCGCCGTTTACGGCCAGGAACAAAACACCAATCTCGACCTCTCGATTTAAAACGCACACACACAGTCTCACTTTAAAACACCTTCTCACTTAAAAAAAAAAAAAAAAAAAAACTCTTTCAAACGGACTGACTCGTGAAAAAGAAATCAATTTTTTGCTCTGAATCGACACGGCAGAAAGCTGTAGACTTCACACCAACTAAAATATCCTCCGCAGTCCATCACTGTCCTGTACTGCTATAACGCTTACACCCTGTCATACACGTGCGAATAACAAACTCCATATCGTAAACAGTTTAACGACGCTTTAATCGTCACGCTGCATGAGAATCAGGACGAATTTAAAAGAAGGGTTTTGAAAGAGTACACCACAAACAAATATCCATCTTCATCATTATGAACGGGTCGGCGTTAATCTGGCAACCCAATTATTGATGTGATGACAATTATTATCACACCATTCTCTCCATTTCTCTGGCATATTTACATTGAATGAAATGCTTAGCGTAATGAGTGTCCTTGTGTGGTGTACAGGTCATCTCAACAGAATTCTCAGCTCTGATTGGTGCAACAGTTTTCCTCCACGGGAGTTAACGCTTTTTGCCGCGGAATCCTGTATGGCCTCATTTTTAAAATCGATCTGACTCATTTTGGATGGAAAATTGAAATAAAACTCCAAAGTCTTGCTCAAGTGATGTTTGTTTTCAATCACTTATCTGTCTAAACTTGTAAGCTAGCATAGAAATCGCCAAGCTAATCTTACAGTAACGCTAAACAAGACATGCACGAGCTAAAATTCATGACATCATAACTTTCATAAATCCATCCATCCATCTTCTATAGCGCTTATCCTTTTCAGGGTAACGGGGAACCTGGAGCCTATTCCAGGGAGCATGGGGGACAAGGCGGGGTACACCCTGGACAGGGTGCCAATCACACACACACTCACACACCCATTCATACACTATGGACACTTTGGACACGAAAGTCAGCCTAGCGTGCATGTCTTTGGGGGAGGAAACCGGAGTACCCGGAGGAAACCCCCGCAGCACGGGGAGAACACGCAAACTCCACACACACAGGGCCACGGTGGGAATCAAACCCCCGACCCTTTAGGCGAACGTGCTAACCACTAACCACAACCTTTAAATCGGGGGTTGATGCAGTAAAACGTGACATTTCCAGACTTTTTTTCTGTAAGTTGCGTCATGGTGACAGAATATTATCAACTGTCTACGTCTCTAATCTGTATGCAAGCCCTAAAGCCCGATAGCATCGGCTCATCGGTTCTGCGGTCGCGAACCCAGGGTCTAAGCATTAAAGATTCTGGAGTCTGATCAAGTTGATAATTAGCGCAGATGCTCTTTCGGGAGGAACAGTGTGTGCTGAATCACTCTCATCCCCGTCAGCATCCTCTTTTTACTTATTTGCTCACTCACTGGCTAGTTTACAAAGAAACGAGCCACTCGCATACTCCTAATTTAAAACAAAAACAAAACGCGACGCTCGAGTAAGCAGCTGCGGCAATTTATCAACTCATTACACACAAGTGAACTAGTGACATTTAAATCTTTTTTTTTTTTTTTTTACGAAGTCTCATCACGCCTCGATTTTCCGTCTTCAGTCTTTGTTTGGAAAATCATAGCAACCCTTTAAATGCCATCGCCTGGAAATTATACATCAATTAAACGTTTTGGAGGCGAGTGAAATTTGGAAAGGAGCCCCGAATTACGAGGCACACTACCGTTTTGATTAAAGCCCGATGACAGTAAATATTCCCTTTGGAACAATGCACGGAGTTGTAAACGCACAGCTGTGTTTCTCGTTTAATCACTCCTGAGCTGCTACTTCTATCTGATTTTACTCGTTCTCTCACCAGGCCAAAGGCTCGATCCAACCTCCAGCAAGTAACGCAAGCAGCAATAGCTGCGTGGGCGATTTCCGAGTGTCTGTAAATCCGTCCGTCGTCTCTCATCCTCTAAGCTCCGCTATTAACCCTGGAGTAAACACCTGAGGAGAGACACTTAGCCGTACCACTTCAGCGATTCCTGATGTAACTACACGCAGCTATAGTGTTACATGTTCTATATGACACATGAAACGAATTTCCCTTGTGGACAACGGATGATTTCATATACTACATCACGTGATCATGTGACCAAGGGATTACACGCTGTTGTCCTGAAGGACAGGTTCTTTATTACGGTAGATCATCCAATTTGGGATTGTTGGGCTTTGGTAATCATGTGAGTGCTAGAGGAAATTTGGAAACGTACCCAAACTCTTCACTCGTGCTAAAGAAGAACAGTAAGAAGTCGTACACTGATAAAATCTATACAAGTAAAATTACAAGAAAGAACTTTCTAAGAACCATGTTCAAATCAACGTTTCTGTTACTTGCATAACCGAGCACCGTGAGTACAAGTCGTTAAGAGAAAGGCGATTTTAAGTTGAATTCTTCCTGGGTGACTTACAAGCTAAATTTTTGGACACCGACTACTCAAAAAATTCTTGACTTGCGTTCACTGAGCTCAGCAATCATACAGTACAGTACAGGAAACTTTAACACCCTTTTTTGTAAGCTTAGAACTCTTCACTATCCCTTAAGAACCCTCGAAGAACCTTTATTTCTACAAATGTGTATATTAAACGGGTAAGTCTGTGGTACAAACTCCAAATTATTGCGCATTATTTTCTTGTTAATATTTCGGGAGTTTATTTATTTTTTTTCTTTTTCTGGTGCTCGGGACACTTGGATAAAGGGTCAAGGGTTCTCGATCGCCTACAGAGTAGGAGATTGTACAGTATTTGGAACCTTTGGGTACTTCGATAACAGATCACTCTGTTGAAGGGTTCTACGTAGAACCATTAATGCTCCCTCCAGTGTTCTTCATTGAACTGAAGACTCGATCGGTCTTCGTTCCCGGGTAGCACTGTGAAGTCGTCTCTGATCTGGGAGACATCTGAAGACGGTAGCTTGGGTATTTATATTTCTTGAATATAGCTGGAGTGAGATTGACGGCTCTTCAGTGTCAGGGTTCCCGATTCATTCCTGAGTTCAAGTCGAGTTTCACATGTTCTCCATGTCCCATCTGGGTTTCCTCCCAGGAGGTTCTCCGATTTCCTCCCAAAAACATGTCAGTAGGTGGATTAGTGTCACTAAATTGCCCCGAGGTGTGAATGAATGTGTGTGGTGGTGAATCCCATCCAGGGTATAGTCCCATCTCTCACTCAGTGTTCCCGGGATTGGTTCCAGATCCACTGCGACCCTGATCAGGATAAAGCCTGAGTAAGTGGATTATGTTGGAGTCCTGGACGAGGTTGAGATTCTTTCATTCTTTGCTTTAATTAGGAATTTAAATTCCGTGCTATTCCTTGCTATTTTCCACGTTCCTACGTATTCCTTGTAAACTACCGCACGTGCGGAACAAGAGACTGATTTAGATCGAGGCTGTTTTTAGCTCGTCTTGTCGATTTTTTTTATAAATATCACTGTAACACAAAACACAAGGAGTTTTTTTTTTTTCATGATGCAAAGCCTTAATAATGAGCTACATTATCCTACTAATCCCAAAATTAAAGAAGCAAACTTCAGACCACAGCTTTTGCTTTAATTAGTCTTTAAATAACAGACCTAATTCTCACAGGAGTGATTCTCTAAGTGTACGGTGCAGCAGACTGGGAGGAATCTCCAGAGAGAAATATAATTGAGCTGCTACACCGGATCCATCAGTCCCCTGACACTGATAATAACGATCAAAGGCTCGTATAGTCATGTCTCTATGCCTGGTTATGACCTTCTCCTGACCTCTTCTTGGACCATGACGCCTGCATCAAAGCATAACTTCCGTGATCGATCTTGGTTAAGGAGATCCTGTGCATTTGAGATAATACACTCGGGATCTGCGTCAGAAGCTGATTGACTCTGGAGTCATCTTTTTCCTGTGTCTAATAGAAATTCGAGCTGCTGTGTGCTGTTTTATTCGCCTGACAGAGAGGTGTTGCTGGGGTGATTTGACCCCTTACTGAGGCACGGCTTGCTCTGGAATACTGATGACGCTGAATTATCAACGTTTCGTCTGGAGTCAAGCTGACCAGCTGATTAAGCTAGTCAGGAATTGCGGCTTAGCTAACGATTAACCTTTCGAGGCGGAAAAATGTAAGCTATGCAAATGGGTTTGGACTGGAGAATTTCATTTCTTTATTATTCACGCTGAGTGGCTTGCATATCAGTATTTATAATTAATATGTTACCTTTAAAAGGTATTTCCACTTTGGTTAACCGTTCCTAAATGACCCACGATGCCTGGTAGTTACTTAACATTTGTGTCATTGGGATTTAGCCCTTGCTTTACCTCTACCTAAAGAGACTGATGCAGCGGCACTTTAGTTCTTCAGTCTGTCCAGCTATCTCATCTCCTCATCTGCTCAATCTTTTATAGCAATATCATCAATAATGCTAGGGTTGTACACAGACCTTTTACAATGGCATGGCCAGACTAGACCCAATGACTCTACAGGGAAAACAATCTGCATCTATTTTGCATCCTAGATGTTCTAGTTTCGTTAGAATGTTCTAGTTTTATTTGAACATCACTCTTACTTTCGAGTGACTATTCTAAGCCTGTTGTTTGTTTAATTGCCTTGCTGGATTACAATCTGTCATTATGAATTTAATTGATTTCGCTAACGGTAGCTGATAACAAACTAAAGAAACCCAGTGTTATGCCACCAAATAACGAATATCATTAACGTCAAATAGTTTAACTAGTGACGGCTCACCCGTTTGTTTGTTGCGTTCAGTAGGTTAGGGAATAATTCTCTTCTGTGTTAATAGGGGCGTGGCTGGCTGAAATAACGGTCACGTAGACGCTAATTGTAGAAGGAGCCGACCCAGCTGAGCATATCACGGAAAGATTTACCAGGTTGTTCAGTTTCGAATCATGACGTCGACGGGGCAGTGGTGGCTTAGCGGTGAAGGCTCTGGGTTTCTGATCAGAAGGAAGGTCGGGGGTTCAAGTCCCAGCACTGCCAAGCTGCCACTGTTGGGTCCTTGAGCAAGGCCCTTAACCCTCTCTGCTCCAGCGGGCGCTGTATCATGGCTGACCCTGCGCTCTGACCTCAACTTCCTAACATGCTGGGGTATGTGACGCAAAGAATTTCACTGTGCATATGTATATGTGACCAATAAAGACTCATTACCTCAATAATAATATTAATCATAACAATAATATTATCTTACTGGGGTTGCCAGAGGGGCCATGCTTCATATGAGGGTAGCACTGCCCACCCCTAAGCTAAGCCCCTGTTCAACACCCACAGCGCTCGTCATATCATACATCAATAACTAGCCGAGCCGACTCGCTGCCATAAGTCAGCATTGTAAAGCTGCATTGAATTCTGGGACTTTGACTCCAACATTGATTTTTCACCAATGTAGACTACTTCTATGCTGGATTTCTAATGAATGTGATGCTGATAAATCTGCTGGAAAAGTGTCGAAGAAAAAAGAAAACCTGATTATCATTTATTTATTAGACGCCATTGTAGCTTCACTAGCAATAAAAATGTCGTCAGAGTGTTTTACAAGCGCCGACTATTTCCCTGGAATAACGTAGGGACATAAATCATAACAAATACTGTACAGCAAGTAACATATTCCAAGCAGAATGCCTGAACACATGATAAATATTTAGACTTTCCTCAAATATTAACAATGAAATCAGTAATCAGAAGATTAGCTAAAAGCAGTGTTATATCGGGACAAAGGTCCTGTCTACATTCCTGTGTGATTCTCCGACAGTAACAGAAAGCACATCCTTCATTACACAGATAGCGCCAGGCTAATAAACGTATCATGTTAGCGCCAGCTCAATGTCAAAACCTGTGAACAGAAACATGCTGTCAAGTGCAAGCAGATGAATGTGAAGAATATCACTCTGGGAGATGAACAATGAAATTATGCGTGCTTCGATCTGGTGAACAATTTCCAGACGCACAATCGTGGAAAAGGTCTTTAAAATCGCTTCGCTGAGCGTGAACGAATGAGCACCGTACCCGACGTGATAAATAGGGGGAAACAAGAACCAGAAAACATTTATTCATTTGACATTTTCATCTGACGTGATGTACAAGCGAGGCGGAATTATTAAACATTAACTCAAGCATTGTTCAACACATTAGTTAACATGAACACCGCGTAAACCTCTGCTACATTAAGTAAATAACGTTTAACGTTTTAAATAGTGAGCCAAATAATAATCCTGAGTCAGCCAATGATTAAACTGGAGCTCATATTTTTAACAATATTCATAACGGAGGCTAAAGTAAGTGTCTACAAGTATTTACACTTGGAAACTTACCGACTTACTGACGTAAAACTTTACCATATCGTATCAAAGATTTATTCTAATCCGTTAGTGATGGAGCATCCATGTCCATATACATACCCAGTGTATCAGTGAATGAGCTGTTGCCATAGAAACGGTAACGTATTCATGTAAACGAGTGCATTAATATAAAAACTTGTGACCTTCCTTGCAGCTGGAATTATTCCAGTTATGCTTTTATGGAAAATGAATTCTTATAGGGGCGCACGATGGCTTAGTGGTTAGCACGTTCACCTCACACCTCCAGGGTCGGGGGTTTGATTCCCACCGTGACCCTGTGTGTGTGGAGTTGTTCTCCCTGTGCTGCGGGGGTTTCCTCCGGGTACTCCGGTTTCCTCTCCCAGTCCAAAGACATGCATGGTAGGCTGATTGACGTGTCTAAAGTGTCCGTAGTGTATGAATGGGTGGGTGAGTGTGTATGTGATTGTACCCTGCGTTGGACTGGCACCCTGTCCAGGGTGTACCCCGCCTTGTGCCCCATGCTCCCTGGGATAGGCTCCAGGTTCCCTGTGACCCTGAAAGCTATAAGTGGTATAGAAGATGGATGGAATCCTTATAAACCAGATGCTGAAAGTCCGCTGAACTGAGGTGCTAATTTGCCTCCACCGTCCATCTTCTGGCTAATCGTTTCCTCAGAAGAACACACACAGATATCTGACACCACACGTAAAAGCGACTCGGATGTGTGAAGACGATTCCCATGATGCAGCTGTGCTGCTGTGGAACAAATGTCCATGACACTTCAGCTTCCCGTTTGCCCTGCGTGCCAGGACATATCGCAGGTGGAGGAGTTATCGAGCAGTTGATTAGTGCTCTGTTTCCATGCTTCCCCGAGGCAAGGGCACTTCATTTACACCCACTTCATCACTCCAACGGTTTGGTGCGTAACGAGCCGAGCAAAGTGGCTGAGATTCTCGCGGAGACACCGAGAGCCGCCCTCACACAGCTGTAGGGCTCAGGAATGGAAAATTACCCACTGCTTATTCATAATTAAAGCTGATTAAGGTGGAGGAGATTTAAAACACTGGGTGGAAGTGACCTCTGATGTGCAACTAAGCCATTTTATGTCACATTTTTCCAGGCAGGATCTCAGTCTATATATATATATATATATATATGTATATATTGGATGTGGATGTACGGTTTAATTCAATACATTTTGATATGCTACGGTATTTACAAACATACAAACATTAATGCGGACACATCTGAATATTGTAACGGATTTGCAAAAGGTTGGCAGTTTTTTCTGAATTACGAAAAATGGATCAAAATGAAAATGTAACATCAATATTTTCGATACAATCGCCGTCACGTATCTACTAGTTCATGGACAGGTTTGCTAAAGTTGAAAGAGAATAAAAAAATGAAAAAAAAAAATGCGTTTTACATTTGAAAATCTTTGAGCTATCTTTACACATTCAAGCTGCTGTTGCTGTGAGCCTTGAGCGCTTTCTACGCTAGCAATCATCGTTGAATTGGCTTTTCTTCTTCTTCTGAGAAATAAAGCCCAGACACATGAGGTGGAAAGTCAGGGGGAGAATATCTGCTCTGTGTGCGTGATACCTTTCCTCCGGCTGCAGGCAATCATATATGTCATTTAACAGAGAAAAATGCACTACTTTCACTCGCCCTCATACCACGATTGTTGCAATTGGGAAAAGAGTGAATTGGGGGGGGGGCATCTTAGTGAAAATAAAGAAAAAAAAAAGGAAATCAGTTTACAATAGCAAAACAGAAATACACATCGGTCACTGTTGCGTCATGCTACGTTTTCTGATATACGGTTTATCCATAACACATGAACGAATTTGACGGTGATGTTGCCAATCCAAGACCTAAGACCTAAGGGATGGAAAGTGTTCTTATCTAAATTCACCTCTAGGTGGTGCTACAGTTTACAAAATAGTACTACCGCTTATAAATTTTGACTCGTCATTCTTCGTTCTCTTGATTCCCAGAGTGATTTGCCAAACAGCACGGTGGCCATTTTGAGTTTTGAACAAAAACCTGTGTCTTCTCCTTGTTCTCTCACGAAACTTGTCCAATCATCCAAAAATCTGGCTCACAACATCGTGAGACTAACCTGAACAAATCTCGGTTCGGATTTTTTTTTAGATGCAGGACAATTCGTCCATGATTTCCAAACGACGTTGACGACAAGTCGCCAAACGGGAAGTGAGGCCATTTCTTTACAATGTGCTTATAATGAACAATGAACATGTGTGTTAGAATCAGATCACATGATTTGACAAGATTTAAGATTATTTGTGACTTAGGAGGCCTACTCAAAACAGGAAGTGAGGTAATATCTCATCAATGGCTTGAATGTTGGCATCAAATTTAGTATCTCTCTTCTGGAACAAGCACTGATGGTCCCAATGACTTCTGTTCTTCTTCCTTTGTTACGTGGTGGGACCAGAAAAATGGCTTGGCCCCGTAATCACTGCTTGATGAAAATTCATGTGATTTTACTCTAGATTTAGTCGTTTCATTATTATTTTTTAAATTAGTTTTGCATTTACTTGTTAAAATAGCTTTTCAATTCAAATATGCACCACGACCTCGTTATGAACCCATTGCTAGTGACCGTAATTGACTGCGGTTAAGCTAGCCTATCATTGCTAAAGCACGTTGTTAGCACTAAACTAAACTAAACTAAGCTAAGCAGGAAGAAAATGGTGGACCTTGTGCAGAATCACTCTAATCACTCTAATCAGGCAATTTTCTGCTCAAACCCAATGAAAAGAGTCGAGATCTCAATCAAATGAAGTCACAAAACACTACGAATATCCCGAATTTCTCCGCAGGGTTGCTGGCCTTCACTCAGAGATATCCGAGTAGTTTACATGTAAACACTCAACTTTCTTTTGGATCGTTCAATCGTTAATGAAGATTTTTTTTTATTATTATTTGTAATGGGAATATCGATACCGCCCAAGCCTACTGTATATACTTTTCCATCATTGCTATCTGTAAAAGTTCTGTCTCCGCTTAATGTCACAGCAGGTGCTGTTCAACCTTTCATAGCCTAAGTGGTTTCAGATTGACCTTCAAGCTCCTTGTCATTTAATAGACTGCGCTTGACATTTAAAGAGTGAACGTGGGACTTCAGAGGCACGTTTGTGCTCCCGGTGGCCTTGGGTGCGTGTTCAGGCGTTCACAGCAACGCATTTGTCTGGCACGTTCATTTATCCATATTTACGTTTTTTCGCTTGCACTGAAACAATATTGCTGAGAGACTGAAGGTCATCGCTGAAGTCGTTCATAAGCGAGAGGAAAATGACTCGAACTAGAGGAATGAAATAAGACGTGGATTACTTTGTTGAGAGTATATGTTTGCGCTCAATTAATAATTATTTGATCTCAAATGACTTCTTCGATTAGAATTACTGACACTGAGGCAAGGAGACAGGAAGAACTGTCCTTTATAACTTTATAAAGCAGCCTGGAAAACCATGTCTTTCACCCTGTGGCAAGGAAGACTGGAGCAAAAAAGATGGGACAGTGGAAATTGTCCAGAAATTCCCCAAACTGTCCTTTTATAACATTTATGGAAGGAGTCTCCATTGGGAGCACGTTGTAACAGTCAGAGGTAAAGCTCTAACATTTCTGACATCTTCAGGACAGACGAGGAGATTGTGGTTCTACGCTAGAGTCCAGAAGGTTGTGAGTTTAAATTCCTCTTACGGTTGCACTTTGAGCAAGGTCCTGAACTTTCCATTTTACTCTCAGCTTTACAATTTAATTAAACCATCTTCCGAATACATGAATGCATATTTTAAGATCTTACCAGGAATCACTTCTGATGGAGAAGAAGCATATATGAAGATATTCAGGCTTAATTGTGTTTGTTTCGCAGCCCGTGTGCTTTAGCCGTGCCGAAGAAGTGGTGATTTCTCTGTTTTGATGGTAGGACAGAGAGAAACTGGTGACCACATGCCATCTGTGACTCATCCTCACACAAACAAAGCAGCCATTAACATCCAGTGGAGAGAGGACAATCAGAGGCTTGGGTTTATCCAGATGGTCTAGCCTTTCACCTGGCCCTTCTTGGCACACCAGTGTCAGTGCTGCTCTCAGGGCAGCTCTCCATGCTCCGATCACCTCTCTGAAAACAAGCAGAGGATTTGATCAGGATAGGCCCTGTTGCGCTCATTAGACAGAAGTGTTTTGAGGTCAGAAACATTCAAATATCGAACAATATCCACTCATATTTACTTCATATCCTTCGAGATTGTGAATCACACTGCTGTAATTAATCAGAAGGTTGCCCGAATACCCCACGGAACCAGCGGATAGGGTTTTGTTGTGTCTGCCAAAGCTAAGGTTGCCACGTCCCCCGCAGAGTTTCTGATGATCTGGAGCAGAGTGTGACCTGGCACTCTGGAGGGGTCTGACAATGGAAAAGAGGACTGGAGAGAGAAAAGAAAATCATCCAAAAACCACCCCAAGGCCTCAGATTCTCCACAAAGTGAGTTGCTGGGTTTCGCTTTTTGTCGAGGTTGGACAGATTCCAGAAATTCAGCTGTATTCGGTTTCTTTCTTAAGAGCTGCCAAGAGAAGCCAAACACAAGGATGCAGGTAGAACAAGGACGCATACAACAATACATGAGCAGGGTTGATGGAAAATAAAACAGCGTGAGATGCAGACACGGTTCAAAACGTGAAACGTCATAGAGAATACACAAAGCATTCGAGGCAGAGTGGAATGATGATTAACCGCAAGCAGTGGGACTGTATCAGCACATCCGCTGGAGTAGTTTAGAAGATACGGGTTGTGCTTGTAACTGGAAGATTGTGAGTTCAGATCCCAGAACTGACAGAGAATTAGGGGTCCTTAAATGGTTCCCATCCATCCGATTACGTTGACGACATTTAGCAGATCCGGATCGACTTATGACTGAGCAGTTGAGGGTTAAGAACCTTGCTCAGGAGCCCAGCAGCAGCAGTCCTCACGACCTTCTGAACAGATGTTCAACGTTTTTAACCGCTGAGCTACCACTTCCCCCATTCCATATCGCAATCAATCAAACAAGACGATTACTCCTTTAGTTTTGTACAGAAGTGCAGAAATCCACGTCTGTCTCACCCAACGTCTTTCCCTATGAAATTCCCAAATCTTTATACACAGGTTCTGTTATACTGTAGGGTGCATTTATCTTTTAAGTTCTTGGCCCTTGACCCTGGCCTTTCCTTCTTTTTGGTTTCGCTCTGAAATTGGAAAACGTCAGCACATGGTAGATGGCGGATTCATCCCGAGCTTGGCTCTGATGGATGAGCGCACTGAGCGACTCGTCAATCCTCGTTCCAATAAAGCCGAAATGTACATTCGCTGCTGCTGTCAGCATCCGTGCCACTTACGAAACCCGGAGTAATCAACCCTCGCCTGCAGTTTTCCAGAACTCACCCAATCCTTTCATGGGTCTCTCTATAATAAGTTTGAAATAATGAATGAGACATCATTACTCCGCTCCAACACGGTCCATCTTTTAGAAGAAGGAGGACAGCATGGCAGCGTTTTATACAGGTCTGATAGATTTGACATAATTCACGAAAGTAAATGTAAGAAAGACAGGGAGGGAAAACACATCACACATGCAATGTGACCCGCGCAAAATGCCACCAATCGCAGATTTCCGATTTTTTTGGGACGGTGAATGGGTTCGAGAAATTTCTGTTCCTTTTTGTTTTCTTCTTGGAAACAGAGAGACTTGGAACAAAAGCTGAATAGGAGGGTAGAAGTAGAGCAAGGATGACTACAGTGAGACTTCACAATATAGAGTTCAAAAGAAGCAGAAAAAAAGCTTCTGTGAGTCACGTAGACAAGAACTCACAGAGACTGAAGAGAACATAAGACGAAGACAGTGAAGACAGCATGCCTACATTCATATTACATGAGACTATGCCGGCAATATCAGATTCTGTGCTTAGATTGGATCTGTCTCTCTTCACGGTTCACAATCGTAACTGAAATTCAATTCAATTCAGTTTTATTTGTATACGTCGTCTCAAAGCAGCTTTACAAAAATATATAAACACAGGATGGAGATTTTAAGTGAGTGAATTTATCCCTATTGAGCGAGACGGTGGAGACGGTGGTGAGGAAAAACTCTCTGAGATGATATGAGGAAGAAACCTCGAGAGGAACCGAACTCAGAAGGGAACCCGTCCTCATCTGGGTCACGACGGATAGTGTGAAAGTAAAAGAAAGTTCATTATGGTTTAATATGAAGTCTGTTTGTTGAACTAGTCCACTGTTCACTAAAGGACACCCGAGTGCAGAACTGCATGTGGTAATTGCAGTCCCAAGGCCATCGCAGCAACCGTAGTCCCAGCGACCACAGCGAGAACGTCCATGTGGAACTGAGGTCCAAAACCATTTCCATGGTACTTCAAGCGGTACCGTCCTCAGCGATCTCCAGGCTGCGCTGCTTGGGGTCGTCCTCAGTCTACAGAACGTAGCCTCCAGTTGATGAGAGCTCCATCCAGAGCTAGGGCATCAGGATGGATCAGGCAGGTCCGCAGAGCAGAAAGGGTCAGGATCACAGGAAGAAAGAGACCGATATCTGATATCTGTCTTTAATGTGCATGTGAACACACCCATTCCTCGAAACGTCATACATCAATCATTTTGTCTGACGCACACATGAACGTCATACTAACCCAAGCATCGCAGTCTGGTCCGGAGGTCAGCAAACCTCTCGACAGATCACAGATTGTCAAAGATTTTTTGAGTATGCACATTTAATTAGATGAAGCCTCATTTTGTCATAAGTAAATGTCATTTAAAAAAAAAAAAAACCTCAGATATAAAAATGTAACTGAAAAATACTAATTTTGATATTTATTGTTTTATTTATTCTTTTTTTTTTAATGACCCTATTCACTTGGGTTACCCTGCTTGAATGACTGCCATATTGTTCACTGCAACAATAAGACTTGCATTTCAAACATTTCTCACACACACACACACACACACACACACACACACACACACACACACACACACACACACACACACACACACACAGGGAAAGTGTGCACATGAAACAGACGTACATAAAAAGAAAGAAAAGGTCATTGCAGGTTGAAAGGACAGAGTTCAGTTTGCTCTGTATTGACTCTGATCTAATATGCCGTTTTTCACCTGTTGAGGTACAGACAGCACACACACACACACACACACACATACACACACATTCCATTATCCCAACAATTCCCCACAATCCGCTCTCCCCGCAAGAGAAACCGGATCTCCATTACAGCTCGCCATCCTACTCCCCTGGCAGGAACAGACCGTCGCCGATGCCACCTTCGAGCTGTGACGGGCGCCAACATTTCTGGAAAATGCAGCCTTTACCTCAGTGCCTTAGATCTGATTTTGAATTAACTCCCATTACACACTCTCTCCTCTCTCTCTCCCGGGCCATTTAGCGCACGCTAATTTCATGAGGACTCTCCGGCGTAGGCGAGTGGAGATTACCGTATCACATGCAGACATCACCGTGGCTACAGAGGACCTGCGCAGATACTAGCAGAAAATAATTACAGGTTTTGCTCAGGGAAAAAAAAAAAGAAGGAACAAAACCCGTTTCAGCAGACAGACGGACACTTTATCTGCAGGAGACAGCTAATTTCCAGCACAGCACCACTTTCAAACCCTGCATGGTAGAAATGGAGTCCCGAGTCCCACCTGGGGTCTTCCTGTCTGACATTACAGCACCTTATTGCAAACAAAAAACCCCCCCAAATGATATACTGCAGAAAGACGACAAGATACTAAAAATAACACGAGGAACAAATATGGTGACCTGTCATTATTCATTGAAATAGCAAATATCCCTAACACGTGGTACATTATCACCATTTGATATATCACTATGTAAATATGCAAGCGATAAAACACTCCGGGTCATGCCGTTATCGGAAATTAACCAACGACGGGGCGGTGTGATGACGCGGCGTCACCCTGAAGTTGATCATCGTCCTATAAACGCGTGCCCTGGTGTGTTTTAATCCTCTTACACCGCAGCAATGATGAACAATTTTTCATTTATTAATGACTGATGCATCGTACTTTTTATCCGTTTATAGTTATATTCAATGCCGAGGGACATCCGCAACACGAGACGGTGTATCCAGACGATTCTCAGCGGTTATCCAGGATTCATAAAAGCATATTTATTTGCTGAAGATACGAGCAGGATACGAGTAGAATTGAAGTAAATATTTCAAAGATTCTGACTTTAAAGATTCAAGTTGCAAAAAAAAAAAAAAAAAAAAAAAAAATTGAGGTAAATTATTCAGAATTTGACCTCCCAGCAACCAAAAAGAGCCGAACCAACATCTTCGGTCTCGGCGTGCATTAAACAAGCCGAGACAAACCGGGCTGATTGACTCCAGTGTTATTTCAAGAAGCTCAGCCTGGTTTCTTATTGATGCTTTTCCTCACACCAGGAGCTCACTGTCAAAACATTCAGGACTCAGCTATCTTCTATTTATACACCCTCTAAAGCCTTGTCCTCACACAGGGCTTGTTTACTGATAAATGTCGATCCCCGTGATGTCATTCGGGATCATTGCTTGGTTTGTATTTTGGAGGAAATGAGTGTTGACTTTGAACGAGTCTTGAAGCGCCTCACAGTTTACCTTCTGCACCGGATCAGCTACGAGGATGTTACATGAATGCTAAAATTAATAAACACAAGCTGTACTGTTATTTCTTTCAACAAACAACCCGATGGAGCAGTCATCCCTTTATTCAGATACTGTAAACTATTGTTTAGAGGT
Source organism: Ictalurus punctatus (assembly GCF_001660625.3). Lineage (NCBI taxonomy): Eukaryota > Metazoa > Chordata > Actinopteri > Siluriformes > Ictaluridae > Ictalurus > Ictalurus punctatus. The sequence goes on from NC_030423.2 coordinate 29,121,953, forward strand.
CGTTTAACATGCTCCTTTTTATGATGTGCTTTTGTTTTGATTCTTTTGTTTGTTACCTGATTGTGTTCACCTGTTCTGTGTTAGTGCTTGATTAGTGTGTCTATGTACACAGTACTGCTTCTTTATGTCTTCGATGTCTTATATCATGTATTGTATCGTTAAGTCCTGAGCCTTCTGTTCCTGCATTCCCTGTTCGTTGTTTCTAGTCGTACGTCCTGCTTTTGATATTGTACTGCTTTATTGTGGGCGGTGGCGGCTCAGTGGTTAAAGCCCTAGGTCTGTAGTCAGAAGGTCCGGGGTTTGAGCCCCAGTACTACCAAGTTGCCACAGTTGGACCCTTGAACAAGGTCTTGAACCCTCCCCTTTGCTGTTATAATGCGCTCCACCCTTCTAGGAAAGCTTTCTACTAGATTTTGGGGCGTGGCTGTGGGGATATAGGGGCGTGGCTGTGGGGATTTGCGTTCATTCGGCTACAAGAGCGTTAGTGAGGTTGAGGTCAGGTGCTGATGTTAATTTGAGGAGGCTCCAGTTCCAGTTCATCCCAAAGGTGTTCAGTCAGGTTGAGGTCAGGGTTCTGTGCAGGACCCTCGGGTTCTTCTACTGACTTTAAAACACCATGTCTTCATGGAGCTCGTTTTAGTGCGCACTTCGTTAGTTCCGGCGACGGGAAATTGTAAAGCTACAGTATACAAAGACGTTCTATACAATTTTGTGCAACAGTTTCAGGGAAGAACCACATATGAGTGTGACGGTCAGGTTTCCACATACGTTCGGTCTTGTAGTGTATCTTATAAAAAAGGAAATAATTGGCTAGCTGTTGAACATGCATCGCACTAAAAACATCTCAAATAGTAATGCTAACATTTTGCACTAAATGGAAACGATCAATTACAGCATGGTAGTTTTGATGTCATTAAACTGCACCAGAAAAACCAGCACAGGAACCAGGGCTGATCGTAGACCCCAAAAGTTTCTGCCGTTCAGTGAAACGAACGGCTCCGCCCCTTCCGCTACGTAGAACACATTCCGATCCCAAAGTTCAGAAAGACATTTATATTTCACCAGTTTAAACACTCACACAAAAAGTATGAAAAACGTGCCATTCGTGATGCAAATCGACATTTAAATATGATTAAATATACTATAAAACACTCGGACGAATAATAATAATAATAATAATAATAATAAAAGACGTCAACAACGTGTTCATGATGGGCCACTGAGGAGTGAGGAAAACTGAACTACGCAGAATAAATACACCATCAGGCCTCTGTGACGCCGTGCTGTAGAAGTCCTCGTAAATCTGCGTGACAAACACTGAAAATGAAACCAGACTGAACTGATGTCTCTTTCCTGTAAAATTCAATAAGTGCCAGCTTTAGCTCGTTCTCCGTTTTTGGCATTGCGGTTTGTCTAGCAGATCTCCAAGTCTGTCCCTGTAATGGAGCTGCTGAAAATATCCTGCGACAGAAAGTGTCCTCCAATTTGTTTATCCTGATGCCATCCTGCTAACGCTGCCAAGTTTCCACTGCCAAGCAGCACTCGCTCACCATCCAGCAGCAGCTCTGTCACTTCGAGTCTGCCGAGGAACTGGGCTAAAAATCGATCGTAATTAAAAACAGATTTGACTGTTAGCTCTGAAGTAGCAGGGTAGTTTGAGCTTTTTTGCGGTGCCAGTGAGGAAAAAACATTAATTTTTTTTTTGAAAAGACAAAAACAAGGACAAAACTCAAAGACAGCATGACATAATCTGTTATGCTTTAAAAAAACAACAACAACTTGCTGGGCTTTATGGAGAAAGGAAAGCAGTGGGTATTAGTTAGCATGGGGTACTGATCTAGTGGCTGGAATGTTGTGAGGTTAAAATCCACTGGGGACCCTTCTGAACGTAGCAATGCTTCCTCAGAGCTTCAAGGTCACTGGTTTGACCCTAAGTTTGGGTTACTGACCGGGTGGACTTTTGCGGAAGTGGAAAGCGGGACTCAACTTTTATAAACGGTAACGCATTAAACATCGTCAGTGTCCGCAGCTGTAGTCAAAACACAGGTAGATAGCATAACAGTGGGCACTGCTTAAAGGCTCTGAGTTATTGATCAGAAGGTCAGAAGTTCAAGACCCAGCACTGTCAAGCTACCACTTTTGGGCCCTTGAGCGAGGCCCTTAACCCTCACCTGCTCTGTTGTATAAATGAGATGAATGTAATTCGCTCTGGATAAGGGCGCCTACCAAAATGGCGTAAATGTAAATAACACAAGAATAATCCATGTTCAAAACGTGAAAACAGCTGAGGGTCCACACCAGGAAGTACTAGGAGAAACATTGAACACAGGAAACTAAGGTTTAGAATTAAAGAGACAAAAGTACGATTGATATGAGAGGCAAGAGACGAGAACCAAAAAACCAAGAACACACGAAGACCAAGAACGTAAAGCAGAAATATATGTATACACAACCACTAAACGAACACGGGAGGAAAAAAAACGGAGCCGAACAATAAATATAAGAACAAGAGGGTGACTTGTGGGAATGGTTCCAGGGTTTCTCGGTTTCCTCCCACCTTTCAAAAACACGCCAGTAGGTGGATCGGCTGCTCTAATCTGCCCCTAGTTGTGAATGTGTGTATAACAGTATGTACACGTGTATACGTTCGCAAGACTCTACATCGTCGTTTTTAGTTTATGATATCAATCATTTTCAAATCTTTTTTTTTTTCTTTCCCAGGAGGATTTTGAAGCGGTAAATGCTTGAAATAAGCATCTCGGATGCACACCACAACAAGTTCAGCTCAGAATGTTAAATGCCTTACAAGCAAACAAGAACCTCGGATATTCCTGAGTCAATCACAAGGTCTGAAAAGTCCACGATAAGGTCTAAAGTACACGATAATCTGCGTGACCCCCGGCCCTTGTGGTCCTCCAATGAGCGGCATTCTTGAAAATTGTCGGGAGAAGCAAAGTGAGGCTAAAATTGGACGAGAAATCCTGTAGTGTGCATGAGGCTTTACTCAATCCTCCCTGCTTTACACCAGGCATTGATTTCATCATGGTGGGTTTTACAGTAAGCAGCTCTGAGATACTGGAGGCACTCCACCGACGATCCTTCTCCATCGCTAATGTTAATATTAGTGTGCAGAGGCTTTGGTCCTCTCTCTATCAAAAGCCTGAGGTGGTTCGTGTTTCGATTATGCTTGAGCGAGATATTAAATTCCGTCTTAAGAGCTTCTCAGGCCGTTGCTCAAGAGTGTGACTGAAGTGATGGTACATCGATGGCCTCGACTAAAAGGGTTACTTTCAAGAGGACAACAAATCTGTGCGTTGCTCCGAGCAGCGAACGCAAAAATAATCACGATTCAGTTTTTTCATCATTTTAAAGTGCTTTACTTCTGTCCCGTTTACTCTTTAGTCCGGTTGCGCTTTTGAGTCTGAATGAGAGCGAAATTACTTGAGGTACTTTTGGTTCGTTTGATTTTTTTTTTCTTCTTCTCATTCGTAATTAAACAACAACAACAACAACAACAAAAAGTTTGTCTGAGGGAAGTATAGAACCTTTCGTTCATTGGTTAAAAATATGGAATGGAAATTAATTGCGACTGAAAAAGAGATAAACAAACCTTAACCAAGTGTGTGTGGAACCTATAAAAAAAATCACCCAAGCATGAAGAATCAGTTTATAATTGTATAATGAAGTACTTTAAAATGTTTGTTTTGTTGGTCCAAATCTCCAGAACATGAGATTTCCGCAGCGCTACGGCGTTTTTGCGTCCCGTGCCTCATTTCATCGACTCACAAAACAAAATAAAAACAACACATGGCGCAAATGATTCGTTTCCTGCAGGTGAGTCGACTCCGAATCAAATCGCTCTTTCACGAGAGTCCACTTAGAAGCTCACCAAGACCACGTCGCTCAAATGCTCTCGACCTGAGCGTGAATACTGTCTTCTCAGATATTTCAATAAAAAACAGCATCACAGAGGAAAACACACCAGCGTTCGATTCCTACCAACTAAACACTGCACATGTGAAAACATCCTTTCATTCAGCATGCGAGAAATGACTGGAATGAGGGCTAAATGTTAACACCACTGTAATTGCATTAGCATTGCTAAAGTGGAAACACAATCTAATCGAATCTAAGTGACTGCCTTGGAAGCTGGACAGACTTTTTTTTTTTTTTTTTTTTTTTTTCCCCCCTGGCAGCTGCATAATTGTCTTCATGCAAATGTGTCATGCACAATAATGTGCCGTGGCTCTAAACCGGCGCTCGATGCATTTCTTTAGGCTAGCCATGCGATGCTCATTTACATTTCAGATCAGCTTCCCTTCAGCTGAACGCCAAGTGAAAATGCAGTCCATTTAACTTATTTAACTTTACATTTATATAAGAGCATGATTCGTGCATATCGGTATACATCGGAAACTTCTCACACGCTACTGTACTTAGTGCTCTGGTGCTGCTTTTATAGACTTTTATAGACTTTTATAGACTTTTATAGACTTTTTGTTTTCTTTTGAAAGCACAAGAGCTGTTGAGTTCTGGATCCCGATTGGTCCGAAGGCGTTGATTCATTTCCTCTAATAGCAGCTCTAAGAGTAGCGCAGCTGCAAATCTCAGGTTTATATCAACGTGCTGGTTCTACCGGCTAATATGTCAGGGTTTCTATAGTAGCAGCTCATTCATAGGGACTTGTACAGCAATTGTAATGTGTCTCAATTTTGCCGTGCACTTCCCCATACAAATCCCGAAGAAGGACACTAAAGTGGGTTGAACTCGGACGCCCTTAGAGCTTGGTAAGGAAAAAAGAAAATCCAACCTGTTTATAGTGGAGATTGACATCGGACCCTTATTGTCCTGACGTCTGTCTCTCTGTGAAGCTTACGCATTAAAGTAGGGCTAGATTCTACCCATGATCCATCTTGAAATGGATAATCTTCCACTTTAATCTTCCACTTTACGTCTGTAATTAATGACATTTAAGGAAGATAGAACTGCAAATGTTCCGTGGATTTAAAGAAGAATAAACACATTCACGTCGAGGTTTAAGTATGCTCCGAACGGTGGCGTTTAGCTAAAGGAATAGCTTTTAGTTATGCTCCGTTAACACTTTACATAATCTCGGGCCTGTTCCGGGCTTAAGGACTCATTAATTTCAAACGTAAAATAATGATATCGAGTCATTATTTCCACTTAATATCTCATTATTCTTATTATTTCAAGATAGTATGTCTTTATCTTTATTGAATTAACGACTTAAAACGTCGTTAATTGAAGACGTCATTATTTCAACTTAATACCTCGCAATTCTTTATGTAAAATGTCTCCCCCCCACCCCCCCCCCAAGATATTCTCTCGAGCCGAATTAATTGAAGATATCATGTCATTGTTTAGACTTAATATCTCATTATTCTGACTCAATACCTCTGTATTTCGCCATAACCGCTCTCTATTTCCGGATATCATGTCATTATTTCAACTTAACAGCTTATAGTAGACTTATTATATGATATTACGTATGTTATTCTTCCAACTCAGTGTCATTATTTCCACTTGATATCTCGTCGTTTTAACTTAACTCGTTATTGTCCGTATTTTTGAACCGATGTCTTTTTATTTTTATTTAATATCTCATTACGTCACGATATTACATCATTTGACTCATTAGCTCATTATTCCAAGATGATCTTATTCGGACTTAATATTGTGAGTTATTATCTTGGAATTTCGACATGATATTTCAGTTCCTAGCACATAAACTGACGGAATTTCGATTTGACGTGCCGTATGCGCGATCGTTAAACGTATACACGTAACGTAACACGTATAAACGTGCCAGCTGAATTTCAGTCAATCGACGTGTGGATGAATTACTATCCAGGAAACATTATATGGAATCAGAACTATAAGCTAACATTCAACGAATTAGTCGTGTCGATAGACTGGTAGAGCGTTCGATTTTAAGTGGACATAATGGGATGATATGTTGAAGGAATGAGATATTAAGTCGGAATAATGACAGCCCGTCAATGTTTTTCTTCACAACTTGAGGTTCATGGCTTCTGTAGTTCTACAGCGGAATCATTTATGGGCACGTAACCCGTACGCATGTTGTTAGAAAAGAAACTTTGCATGCACGGACTACATTATTCCAGTTCCACCTTCTCTTTCTGTCTCCATGACCCTTGAGTCTCATTCGTCCACCTTATTACACAGCCAGCCAAACCCTGGGGTAACCTGCCTCCTGCCTTCATTTGTATGGTGTCACTTTCGGTTAAGATCGCGTCACAGACACCGACGTACGTGCACGCTCGAGTGGTTCATTAAAACCGCCGTCACATTGACTTGGCAAAAAAAAAAAAAAAAAAAAAAAGGAATCGTAGACAGCTGGCCAGTTAGTGATGCCAGCGATGCCCTCTGGCGTTTTCATTCTCATTTCTACACACCGATTGTAAGTGACCAGTTGAATAAAGCGCTTTCTGAAGCTCTGGTTTTCATACTCTCAAAGCAGTGCTATTATCAGAAGCGAAATTCCTTGCTAGTCTTTGAATTGTTAATGGGATTTAAAGGTTTTGCATCCGTCAGACGGAAAGACTCTTTCTCTGTACCGAGAATGAATCAAATGAACTTGCAAGGGCACTTCTTTTGTTTTTTTTTTTAACTTTACGAGAGAAAGAAAAATGTCATGGATTGATTTTATAGCTGCTTTTGACGTTAGTGTTAACTTGTTTGGCGGATGTTCCTCAAGAATAACGTAACTAAAAACGGATACAGAGCATGACGTGTTTTTCATCGATAATCAATACAGTTTTAATGGTTGGCAAATTGCTGTGGTATAACAGGAATAAAAGAGTTTGGGGTGCACTGTTAGAGGGAAATAATCAACTTTGGAGTGGTATCATCAATCAACATCTGACCAATCAGATTTGAGAATTCAACAGCACTGTGGCGTAAAGCAAATGAGTAAATATCCAATGATATTGTTACCAATTACTCAATTTTTCCAGAATCAGATTTCAATACTTGATTTATTTAGCATTAATTTATTCGGCATCCCCACGTCTGCCTCCCTCCCTCCCGTGTGTCTGTGTTCTGCCCTGCTTTAGCTCTGAATAGCCACAATATTAAGAAGTTCGGCTTGCTGATAAGCTAATGTATAATAAACCTGTAGTGATGGAAAAATCGATCACATTTAACAAACTTAAAGATAACTTAGCTTAACATGCTTCTTTAGATCGGTTGGCGAATTTTTATTCCTTTTTTAAAATTGATTTATTTATTTATTTTTTGCATGGGAGATGTAGACCTGTCGTCCAGTTTCATTTGATACCGATCTAAATTTGATTGGATGTCCTGAAGAAAACAAACAAACACAAAACAACTGATTGGTGAAACAACTGGTAGTAAAACTGTAGAGTATTTTTCTTTCTCTTGTAAATGTACTTGACTGCAAATATTCAGTGTTAATAATACTTTCATAAAGTACAAATCTATTTACAGGAATGAAGTATTTTCCATCCTGGTGAAAGAAAGTCAATCAGATCCATCCATACATCCATCCATCCAACCATTTTCTGCACTGTTTATCCTACACAGGGTCGCGGGGAACCTGGAGCCCATCCCAGGGGACCCGGAGCACAAGGCAGGGGACACCCTGGAGAGGATACCAACCCATCGCAGAGCACCATCGCACACACACACTAGTCAATCGAATGTATATTATAAACGACTGAATGTTGCTCTAATGGAAACCTGATGCGATGTTCCCTCGAGACTCTCTCTTCTGATTGATCCCCGCTGGGTGTAAAGCAGAATTGTGTGTTTTCAGTTCATTCTTTCTTTAATTTAGCTAATGAGTCAGACAAAGTAGAGTCTTTTACAACTCCAAATTAGCGAATTCAAAGTCAGAGAACGCTTTGATTAAGGTAGACAATGAGATTTAATTAAACAGTTTCTTTCTCCATGTTAAAATTTAATGTTTCTACTAAAAAAAAAAAGTGAAAGTCCCCAGCGTTCATGTGAAGCCTCCAGGTATCTCGCCGAGTACAAAAAAGGAAGGAGGAAAAAAACCATTTTGAAGTGCTGTTAGTGAACAGCAGCAAAGCAGCGAATAAAACTTATTTTCAACCTTCATATTGAACTTAGAACAGCTTCAGTAGTTCGAAGTTTTCATTCTGTATCCAAAGACATTTCACCGTCTAAAGGTTTTGGGTTTATAAACCAAAGTGAATAGAGTATGTTTACAGCTTGGAATGTTAACACTAAATGTAACTATAAGTGGATAAAAAGTATGATGCGTCATTTTTGATTAATAAAAAAAAAATAAAGTGACAAAAGTCCTTGGGTAACACGTTGGAATACGGATCCGTCGTTAATGATTAACCACACAGGAGGAAGTGAATAACATAATATTAACATTCTAGTAACTACTGGAAACTCACGAGAAACTCTGATTAATGAATTAGTAAGTAATAGCACACAGATGAATTCAGGTATTTCACTATTTCACTGAACAGGTAGTTCACTATTAGCTAATCAATAACAACTATTTCTTTCATGCCTCCCGGAGAACTACGTAGAAACTATATACAGTTTCATAATTAATGTGAATCCGCTACTGTTAACAAATAGGCAAGATTGTTTACATGACCAATAAGTAATAGCAGACTTGTGATTTGGGTAAGCTGTTTGTGACGGACCAAGGCTGTAAAGGCACAAGGGACACCATTTCCACACGAAAAAAAGAGTTTAATGAATCAAAATATATATTTACAGATAAATCTAATTAAATTCAAATGAACAGAACAGAATAACTGAGGACTCAAATAAGCGAGGACTGAATAGAACAACCGAGGACTCAAATACCTGAGGACTGAACAGAATAACCGAGGACTCAAATAAGCGAGGACTGAACAGAATAACCGAGGACTCAAATAACCGAGGACAGAACAGAATAACCGAGGACTCAAATAACTGAGGACTGAACAGAATAACCGAGGACTCAAATAACCGAGGACAGAACAGAATAACCGAGGACTCAAATACCTGAGGACAGAACAGAATAACCGAGGACTCAAATACCTGAGGACAGAACAGAATAACCGAGGACACGAATAACCGAGGACTGAACAGAATAACCGAGGACTCAAATAACCGAGGACTGAACAGAATAACCGAGGACTCAAATAACCGAGGACAGAACAGAATAAATGAGGACTCAAATAACTGAGGACCATACAGAATAACCGAAGACTCGAATAACCGAGGACAGAACAGAATAACTGAGGACTCAAATAACCAAGGACCGAACAGAATAAATGAGGACTCAAATAACCGAGGACTGAACAGAATAAATGAGGACTCAAATAACCGATGACCGAACAGAATAAATAAGGACTGAAATAACTGAGGACCATACAGAATAACCGAGGACTCAAATAACCGATGGAGATGGTGGGACCAGTCGAGCGGTTCTAGAGGTCCAGAGGGACCGTGATGGAGTGCGGGGTGTGATAAGGGCTTAGAGGTAAGTGTGTACTGGTCCGTTTTTGGCTTTGTAGGCAAGCACCAGTGTTTAAAATCTGATGAGGGCAGCTACAGGAAGCCAGTAGTGGGAGAGTAGCAGTGAGGTGGTTTGGGAGAACTCAGGAAGGTTGAAAACCAGTCGTGCAGCTGAATTCTGGATCAGTTACAGAGGCCGAATGGCGCTCAGAGGCAGATCTGCTAGGAGCGAGTTGCAGTAGTCCAGTCTCGAAATGACAAGAGACTGAACCAGCACCTGAGTGGACTGTATGGATAGAAATGGACGAATCCTACTGCTGTTGTAAAGGAGAAATCGACAAGAGCGTGTCAGATGAGCGACGTGAGAGGAAACGGACAGTTGAAATGTCATGCTTTAATAAATAAAATATTCCAACTGTGGTGTAAAAGGAATAAAACACACCACGGTGTGCTGTTTTTGGAAAATAATCTCTGCTTTATCACACCACCCCATCACTGATTATTTTCCCACAACAGCATGACACAGAGCGATTTATTCCATGCTTATTGATTTGTCTAACGAGCTGAGATATCCAATAAAACGCCTGGAAGCAGAGGAGGTTATCGGTTTCAGGGTTCTTCTGGAGCACTGTTCCTGCTCCTCTTTAGCTGTCGTCCTTGTTTGGAGACATTTCATTCGGGATAAAGTGAAGTTTTAGACAGCTGAACCTTGGCTAAGAAAAAAAAAAAGTGTGATTTCTCAAGCTGTGAAAAAAACCCCACTACAACAGTCTAGAATTTCTCCACACCGATGTATCACGTCCCCGATTTATATAGATTTCCTTCCCTGCATAACAATAACAAATGGTTGCAATCGAAGCGAGATTTTCCAGAGATTTATTCTCAGCTCGAGTGCAAGGCTGAAAGAACAGGCCATGTTTTTTTTTTTTTTTTTTTTTTTTTTTATCTCTTTCTGATAAACGAAAATGCGTGCATTCAATAAAGATGACAAGTAATTTTAAAGTCCTTGTTGTTTTCAGTCTCGGGAGATATCTGTCGCTGGAAAATCAAATGCATATACTTCTTTTACAGCTTCCTTCCATGCATAACTGACATGCATAACTGACGTTCCCGACTGAAACAGGCCGAGATTCTCTGAACAGACCTGCATTTTTCACCTGAGCAGGCTGCAGAGGAAGAAGGTCATTTGTACGGGCAGCGAAGCGAGAGATAACACGTAGCATTACATGGTAGGCTAATTACAATTACACAGCAGAGTGACAGCTGTCTTTGCACCGACTGGACGTGTTGAGGGGAAAAAAAAAAAAAGTTTTCACACAAGTTATGTTTCATAAATTCCATTGGGAACCAAACAAAATACTAATTATAATTATAATTATACATAGTAATATGCTTCAACCGGTATGGCTAATTCTATTTCATTAATAGATTAAGATTTTGTAGGCTAATTCCTGATAATACAAGTGCAGAAAACACACCAGGAAGAGTTTGGCCTGCGCTACGTACTCGCCTTTCATGCTAACTCTCTCGCTGAACATCTAAACTTAAGCAACTCGCTGCTAGCATGAAAAACAAGTATGCAGCGTAATCTCGAACTCTTATTCGAGTCTTCTCTGCTCTTCCGAAAACTGATAGCTAACTTCAAGGAAGTGGTTGAGATGTTCTACGTATTTGCCTTTCATACTAGCAGCTAACTCACCTGTTAGCATAAAACGTTGGGAAGTACAAAACTCATTACATCAGTGCAGCTAATTAAAACAGAATTAGCCGTATTGGTGTAATATGCTCGATATTTGTCTTTCATGCTAGCAGTTAAGTTGAAAACATGCTAACTAAGAGGTCGGGGTTATGCTACGTACTTGTCAATGCGACATGATCGTTCTCTTTCGCATTAAGCATTCTATATCAACACACAGGATCCAAAAACACACTAGCAAAGATATTCAAATAAATACAACTGTCCTGTGACAGTAAGGTTTAAGATTGACGTCACACTAGGCTCGTGTTATTACAGTTCAATCGTCTCTACATAACATCACACCGCCGTGTTACGACGAGACGTTTAATCTGATTATATCGTATTACCAAGCCAATTTTTACGCATGTTCCATGTGAGCGCTGCAATTTAAAGTCGCGGTATGTTAGGAGAACGAGGTATCACTCGGAAATACACCAAAAGAGCAGTCTCAGAGAAACCATAGTAATCTGGAATCATTTGCATAGGTGTTTTGACTTCCCTTGATTGGAAGCCCCGCCCCCTTCCTACATTTCTCCTGCTCAAGATTTGGACTTGATTTCAGTCCCAGCATTTGAGTGCATTCATGTGAAATTTGACTTGGATAACATTAGACAAGTGTATGATTAATTATAATCAGTCACCGAATGCCGCTGAAAACATTTGGCGAGAAAAAGAGAGAGAGGAAAACAAAACAAAAAAAACAGCTATTAAATTTAATTAGCCTTCTATGAGGTGTCATAATTGTTTTGTTTTGTTTTTACAAACAATGTTGGTGATGATAATTATAAAGTTATTATCAATAAATATGCTTTTCTCACTTTAAAACACTTCAACAATAAAAACGTCGGCCATGTGAACTTTAGACAAACGATTTGTAACAGAATTATATTGAAAATGTGTCGTTTTTTTGTTTTTATTGCCGTTTACCGCACACCACTGGTGATATCATTACACCCTCCTATACTCCTCTTCAATCTGAAATAGTGGAAATGCTCATCTCCCTGTCATTTTAAGGCTATCAATTCCGGACGATTAATAAATCTGGATGGTTTATCATGACTTTTTAGAACCGTACATTTTTTTTTCAGTTCGCATGATACACACAGAAGCTGAGAGAAGCCGTCGCGGTTCATTTACAGGTACAGCACTATACTCGTCCTCGTATCAGACCACCGCTGGGAATCAGTGACATTTAGGCCGAATATAGATTCAAAATGAAAGCACAATATCCAAGCGTGTTCCAGAGCACGGACCGAGAATCACTACGAACGCAGCCGGGCTAATATTAGCCCTGCGCTAGTCTGTGGGAAACTGCGCTCGTTTGCCTAATCATCCATCTTCACTTCTGACCTTTATGGGGCTATTCCAGCCCCCGTGTTTACACGGACCGGACTGATACGTGCATTCATTCCTATCGTTTTTAATTAGCTGTCATGCTAAAGCGTGTAGCGGCATACAGGAAGTGCTTTTCCATAGTAATGGTAATAAGAGTTGAGAGTGAGGTTGGGGCAAAACAAAATGAAGAACAAAATAATCCTCCAGGAAGAAATAAAGAAACTACCCACCCCTGCTGAGATCTTGGAAATGTGTGCACCGGCATCGGAAATAAGTGAAAACACAACCACAATGATTATTATTATTATTATTATTATTATTTTTTTGGAGTATTCAAAGGAAGAAGATAACGTTTCAACCCAGACAACATTAGCGCAAAAATACATTAGCATATTTAACAGTATACGATGTTGAAACATTTACATGTCAGCCCATGTTCCCGCGATGTTAGTCGTTGATTTATTTACGTTTCCAGTCGTAACACGAAGGACACGTGACTCATAAATGTGACGTGTAAATGTTTAAATGGTTTAGGATGAATAATTTGGATTTTAAAGACTTTGTTCAACTGATTTTTAGCTGATTGGCACCCTGTCCAGGGTGTACCCCGCCCTGTTCCCGATGCCCCCTGGGATAGGCTCCAGGTTTCCGCGTGACCCTGAAAAAGATTAAGCAGTAAAGAAGATGGATGGTTGGTTGGATGGATGGATTTTTAGGTGGAGCTACAGTACGTACAAGATGTCGTTCAATCATTTCTCTGACTGCTGCAAAGCTCTGACACTGGAGACTCCTTCCATCGATGTTAATCAAACATCTCTTTACAAGAGTCACCATATGTCACACCCTACTGTACATTACACGTGTATTTTAATCTGTTTACATCGGGTGTCTGTCGTACACGTCCCTGAGGATGCGCTGTTACTATAGAGACGATAACATATTAAAATGAGCGTGTTCATATACCGTAAACCTGGAATTTATGTGTTAAGTCACGTACATACGATGTATATTTCCCTTGACATGGTTCAAATCTACAGTACATCACTGTTCGAATCTTCTAGGCTTTCTAACATCAAAAAAATCCCAGTACTCGATATAATGTGAAACAATACTACTTTCTCGCTTAAAAAAAAATAAAAAATGTTAAAAAAGCCACACGGCACTGATTAAATACGCTGCATGTACTCATTTCTGTATAGCGGTGCAGATTAGCCTGGTCCTTCACGGTGAAATATGAGCAAAACAGATGGACATGTTTCAGAGCAAGGCCATCTTGTTTGGGGGGGGGGGGGGGGGGGGGGACAGCGCTTTTGTGTAACTCCGAGGTTATTAATATGAGATTTTAATTGATTTCGCTACATTATTCACAGGAAGTTCATTTTATTGTTCTCAGAGTCTCCAAACACAGAAGACACGAGTCATTAGACAGCGCTGTACGAAATGATAAAACTTTACGACTGGATTTAATCCTTTGGATTTAATGGGGAGGCGTGGAGGGGGGGAGGGGTTTGTTCTCGGGAGTAAACCTTTATACATTTTTTTTAAACACCCGAGCTTTTCTGTTGAAAATCTCGCACACTATAATGAGTTGATGTCCCACCGTGTTTATATTAACGCGCTTGGCCTAACACGTTATCGCTTCTGTAGTCACAACTCCCGGCACAAAAAGCGCCCCGGCTAAGTGAAATAGTATTACGTAATTAATCGGTTATAATATACGGAATACCACATGACAGGCCATGCTAGTATTTTCCTCTAACAGGGCATCATAAAGTATTTCATTGACATATTTACACCACATCGATTTGCCAACGTTGACAACCTTTCATTTATTCATGACACTTTTTTAATCTGTTTATAGTTACATTTAATGTCGTGGAACGTCCGATAAACAAGTTCGTTCTCACTTATGTTATAGCAGCTATAAACAGTAGTTGCCTAACCAGCCTCCCCCCCCCCCCCCCCTTTCTTTAATTTCAGGTTTTTTCATTGGGAGAGAGATATTTATTTACCATTTACAGAAGGAGTCTCCAGTACCAGCACTTTGTAACAGTCATAGTGCTTTGTACAGCTTCCCAGCACTGAAAAGGCTTCAGGACTGAGGAGTTTATACTGTCTGGTTTCTTGGTAAAGTGATAAGGTGAGTTTTTTAAACGAGAGATAGATAGATAGAGAGAGAGAGAGAGAGAGAGAGAGAGAGAGATGCTAATGAGGGAACAATTGTTTATCATAGCTAAGGCCATATCACGCCATCCTAGCATGTACTATGTTTATATAACCTCACGATCTCCATATACAGTATCTCTTTAAGCATAAATGATGTCCAGGCAGGAATCTGTCCAAATTTGGCCCAATTTAAGAAAATTAATTTCTCACATCGCATCACATTATTAAATCCTCCATCACATCACAACTAGATGTATATTTCTTTCTTTTCATGTTTCATGCAAATAGGCACGAACCCACCTACGCCGCTCGATATCTATCGTTGAGTCACTTGGCGCAGGTATCTGTACTACTGACTGACTAAACAAACATAACACATACACTCATTCATTATGCATGCAGGCAAAATTCCCCTGCTATCACAAGCAAAACTGCTTATGCTGCCTTTCCACAACCATTTAATTGATTTGTGCCCGTTTTAATTACATCCGCTGACATCCATTGATCAGAATAAAACATTCCTCAGACTG
Organism: Ictalurus punctatus; assembly: GCF_001660625.3. Classification (NCBI taxonomy): domain Eukaryota; kingdom Metazoa; phylum Chordata; class Actinopteri; order Siluriformes; family Ictaluridae; genus Ictalurus; species Ictalurus punctatus. The sequence continues at coordinate 29,137,214 of NC_030423.2, forward strand.
ATCTGGACAATATTTAATACACAACTGCGTACGGGACCGAACAGAACGTGTGTAAATCTTCCCTACGCTTCATCAGGGACTGACGGGGTTTTTTTTTAGATCTCCGTTCAGTTGTTCTCCTCTAAAACGGCTAATTAAGATGTTACGTTCTTTTAAGGGTTCCTCGGAGAGGAAAGACGTGAAGAACGTGGAGAATCTGGGAAAACGATTTCCCTTACGGAGCAGAAGTAGACAAGGAATATGAATATCTAAACAGCTGAAAAATACAACAAAAGATAAAGACGAATAAAATGGACTGCCTCGCTTAACCGTAAACTTGTGTGCATAGTTGAGTGCCGAAAGTTTGCATCCCCTCTGAAATGGAAAGAAATACTTCCACACTTTATAATGAAACTATGTATTCTAAAGTTCACAATAGAAAACATGCAGAAAAATCTACAAAAAAAGTAGTCATTTATTACTTTTAAAAAAACACTATTATTTATATATTTAATAAATAGTATATAATAAATATATTTATATTTATAAACTATTTATTACATATTTATTTATTGCATTTTTAATCTCCTGTCTTTCGGTTCGGTTCTATTTATTTGTTTGTTTGTTTTGGCTTGCACCCAGGTTACTCACTAACTTGAGCCACTTTTCTAATCATTAGGGACTTTAAGTTTAAGAAAAGGTTTAAGTCTAGGCTTCGGTTACGGTAAAAAAAAACAAAACACAAAACAAAACAGTGAATACACTGCAAAAACAAAATGTCTTAATGATTCGGGGTTTTTTCCACCTAGATTAGCCTTGAAAAATGACGTCAGAGGTTCCTACGATGTTTTGAACTAGCGTTATTTACGAATGGGTTGAAATAAGACTCGATAAGATATTCCGATAATAATGATTATATTAGCACAACATTGTATGCATTTTTTTTTATAAAATGAAGAGTTCATGCTAGTGGACAATCCTAACTGCTCTGTGGCTCGATATAACTTATAACAACAAACCAGTATAACAATCACAATGCACTTTTATTAAAACTCTAATTAGTTCCATTAAAGTGAGTCCGTGTTAATCCTGTCCTAATCAGAGACGTCCCTCTGAGGCTAATATTCACCTTCATAAAGGCTAATGCTCACTTCTGAGCCCTCATCGAAAAACCTTGAGCAGACATGGGAAATAAAAGCAATCATCTCCTTCATGCGACGGAATCATCTCATCATCTCAGGATGTGGAGCACGGGGACTGCTGTGGAGCCGTCGCAGGTCACGGTGTAAATCTACTGATTAAAGAAATAACACGGAGCTGTCATGATTTTGTTGTTGGTATATACTGTTTATCTATGTACAGTGTATACTTTCCCATTGATCTTTTACATTTTTTTAGTACACCTTGACAAGGTACAGGAAATTGTTCAACCGCGACTTCCTGTTTCACAGGGGTATGAATATGAGGTAACACACAGGCCAAATTCCCTGCGTCATTCATAACGATGTGTAAGAGTGAGGAATATAGCTGTGATGTGCGGCAAAAGGTTGTTGAGCTTCACACAATGGGGCGTGTCTATAAGAAAATAACAGAAGCATTGAAAACGCCCGTTTCACCATCAGGGCAATAATTAAGAAGTTCCAGTCGACTGGAAATGTTATGAATCCACCTGGAATTGGACGTGTGTCTATATCGTCTCGACGCACTGTGAAGAGGACGGTTCGAGTGGATAAAACATCTCCAAGGATCACAGCTGGAGAACTGCAGAAGTTAGTTGTGTCTTGGGGTCAGAAAGTCTCCAAAACTACAATCTGAAGTCACCGACATCACCACAAGCTGTTTGGAAGGGGTTCAGGAAAAAAGCCTCTACTCTCATCCAAAAACAAACTCGAGCGTCTTCAGCGTGCCGACACTACTGGAACTTCAAATGGGATCGGGTTCTACGGTCAGATGAAAACAGAATAGAGCTTTTTGGTAATGAACACAGAGGTGGTTTTGGAGCACACAGAGAGGTAGCTGTATGGAAAAGTCCCTCATGTCCACGGTTAAATATGGAGGTGGATCTTTAATGTTTTGGGGCTGTTTTTCTGCCAGAGGACCTGGACATTTTGTTAGGATACATGGCATCATGGACTCCATCAAATATCAACAGATATTAAATGAAAACCTGACTGCCTCTGACAGAAAGATTCAAATGGGGCGTGGTCGGATCTTCCAGCAGGACGATGATCCAAAACATCATCAAAATCAACACAGAAATGGTTTACTGACCACAAAATCAAGGTCCTGCCCTGACCCTCCCAGTCCCCTGACCTGAACCCCAGAGATCACCTGTGGGGTGAACTGAAGAGGAGAGTCCACCAGCGTGGACCTCCAAATGTGAAGGATCTGGAGAGATTCTGTATGGAGGAACGCTCTCAGATCCCTCGCCATGTATTCTCCAACCTCATCAGGCGTTATAGGAGAAGACTCAGAGCTGCTATCTTGGCAAAGGGAGCTAGCACAAAGTATTGACTAAAAGGGTGCCAATAATTGTTGCACACCGATATTTAACAAAGAGTCTTTTGGATAAACCTGATTTTTTTTTAACAAAAGATCAAAAGGTTAAACAATAAAGACAATTTTTCACAGCCTTCTTTACTCACATTTAGCAAGGGTGCCAATGTTATTGGATTCTTCTTCTTCTTCTTCTTCTTCTTCTTCTTCTTCTTCTTCTTCTTATTATTATTATTATTATATGCAAGTCTACTGTACAAACTTAGAGGTGACATATTTTCGTATTTCAACATATTCCCCTAATTTTATTCTGCTGTGAGGTGTGGGATTGTTGAGAAAACAGTGAGCTAAAGACAGAAACAGTTTGGAGTTTAGAGAAACAGTGAAGTTTGTCTCGTGTTTGTCTCCTAAAGGTACGATACCCATTACATGCTGTAACCGTTAAACTTCAGCTGCCGGCTGGGGAGAAATGAAATCAGTTTGTATAGCCTTCCTCTCACTCTGGCTTCAAGGTGAAAGAGAAAGTGAGAGACACTTGGGAGAATTGAGGATTGAACTCATCTCAAACTCTCTCTTACACACACACACACACTCACACACACACTGCCTGGACACGTCCTTCCTTGTGCTTCTCACATAGCTTTCAACACACAGTAATGAAGGTACATTCACTAGTAAAGCAAACACACCTACACAGCCTTCAGTGCCCTGAACAGCGTACACTCGCAGCCTCCAACATCAACACCAACGCTTCAGTAGGACAATACACCTCGTCTTTTACTGGCCCAAGGACACACATTACTATCAGCAGTGAGCTCACACACATAAATCAGAAATCTAACAGCACAGCTGGCATCACACGTCCATAACATCTCACACTCGTCAGGCGTCACATCAATCAGAGACGTCTGAACAGAGAGAGAGAGAGAGACTTCATTTCCAATCCTTTCGTCCAGCAGCCAGAAAGCAGCTCCGACACAAGTGTGGCTGCAAATCACAGGTTTATATTAATGCGCTCATTCTAATTCTAATACGTTATTGTTTCTATAGTGACGGCTCATTCACAGGGACGTGTACAGCTCGGATGCCCGACGTAAAATAAAAAAAAATGCGCGTACGTGTCGAGAGGGTGATGTTTTCTTCACTGTAAGGAGATGTTTATTTAGCATGCATGGAAGGAGTCTCCAGTGTCAGAGCTACCGTATGTAACAGTCAGATGTAAAGACGCAACTTTTCCAACATCTTCAGGACAGAGGAGTTTACGCTTCTGTGCGGTTGCTAGGTAACATGACGAGCCGCGTCATGCGTCAAGAGAGGCTGGTGATAGCTGCTATAACGTGAATGAGAATTTGTTCCATGGATGTTACACAAAATAAAATGTCATTACCAACGGATAAAACATACGACGTGTCATTATTTCTGAACAAACAGTGGGAATTGTTGTTAAATGGCTATGCCGTGAGAGGAATAAGCACTTCTTGATGTGCTGTGATATTAAAATAAAATAAACACGCTTTGTTCCTGGAGAACTTTTCTATGCAGTACAAATGAACATAAAACATGTTAACGGTGGTATTGTTTTCTGACTGCAGAACGGTATGACTGCAATTCAGAATAAATCGGCACTGACCTTTATTAGACCTTTATTACTGACCTAACGCTCGTCGAGATCGAGCAGTCTTAAATTATGCATGTGTTTGTAAATGCATTATAACCTGGGCATGAGCATGAAAATAATTATGTGTATAATGTACTGTTGCAATGTGATCTATTTACATGGAAGCATCTTTGCTGTAAAATGTAATATGGTGTGACATTAAAGCATTAAAAACGAGAATAGCTAAAAAGACGAATACGATGATATATGAACGAGAAGACGGCATGCAAACCAGCGACTCTGTTTCCCAGAATGCACCAGGAAGTACAAACGTGGCCGACGACTACAACTCCCAAAGCTACACACTGTCAGACACACCCGTTCCCAATTACAATATCAATGACATTACATTACTTAAGAGACTCACACACACGCACACAGCCGTTATGAAGTATACGCTCAGTTACGTTTCTTCTCTGCCGTTACCAAGCCTCGATTGCTTGTTTGTTCATTCAGGTTTTGACCTTGTTCTTGTTTTCGACCTCGTCTTTTTGCCTTGCCTTGTTTGGACTGTTTCCCCGATCGCCTAAACTCTACCTGTCCTTGTTTATTGATTTCTGCCTGGTCCCTTGGACTTGTTATTTTATTAAACTGCCATAGCCGCACTTGCTTCCGTCCTAACCCTATATTACGTTTCACAAGGAGTGAAATAATTCTTATAGAAGTCTTGTATAGCACCAATATATTGTTGCGTGAATAGTCCTAGTTGTAATGATCACATCATTGGAATAATTTGGTTTACTTTAACAACATGGCTTTCACACTCATTACTGAGCAGCTTATAAAATAGCACTTGATCCAGCACATCGTTTTTTTTTGTTTTTTTTTTGCATGTTGAACTAGAAGCGCCTGCGTGTTAAAATACAAGGTGCTCAAATGACTTTGCTTCAGCACTTTATAACTTTGTGAATTCTTGTTCTACCAAATCTTCACTCTAGCTGATATCTAATCCACACCACATGAACACAAATTTCCAAGTAGCGTGTAAGTCTGTAGTTATGTTTGAGGTATGTAAATTGATGTACGCAATTTCTGTATTAAATCCTCACTACACACACATAACTCATTTTCACTGATTCATTTTGCTCCCTCCGACACAGAACTGTCTGAGTTGTCTAACTTTCATATGATTCATGCATGATTCATGCAGGAGTCTTTAGGGAGAACCCGACTTTGGTGCTGGTAAAACTAGGGCTGTAGACAAAACCACCATCGTCAAGTCCAAGACCACTCCAAGATCACTCCAAGACCACTCCAAGATCACTCCATGATCACTCCAAGACCACTCCAAGACCACTCCAAGACCACTCCAAGACCACTCCAAGATCACTCCATGATCACTCCAAGACCACTCCAAGACCACTCCAAGACCACTCCAAGATCACTCCAAGACCACTCCAAGACCACACCAAGACCACTCCAAGACCACACCAAGACCACTCCAAGACCACTCCAAGATCACTCCAAGATCACTCCAAGACCACACCAAGACCAGTCCAAGACCACTCCAATATCACTCCAAGACCACACCAAGATCACTCCAAGACCACACCAAGACCACTCCAAGACCACTCCAATATCACTCCAAGACCACACCAAGATCACTCCAAGACCACACCAAGATCACTCCAAGACCACACCAAGATCACTCCAAGACCACATCAAGACCACTCCAAAACCACACCAAGACCACTCCAAGACCACTCCAACACCAGTACTAGAACAGGACCACCAGAGATTGAGTCAAGACCGAGTCTTAAGGGGTTAAGATCGAGTCCCAGTGAAAGCAAGTTGAGATTGAGACAGAAAACCATCAAATCCTCATTGAGGCCCAGCCTTTTCTTCAGCTATTTGGCTTCATTCCTGCACTGCACCAGTGACTCTGCTGTTTTCTAAAAGAAGGACTGGAATCTTTTCACACTTCTTTGTTTATGAAAGTGGCAGCATACGTTTCACAATTTCCAGTGAGACAGTGAACAATGGCAGCAAATACAGTTAACAATCACTACATCGTCCATAAACACATAAATAATACAAGCAAACATCCATACTTGAGCTTTCACTCCCTTCCCACTGATGAAAAGAAATGGCTTTGTGCTATTCACCGGGAAGAATGTGGTGAGCATTTTAGGATTTTAAGAGGTAGCACAGACTGTATGCCTGTCGCTAGCATGTCAAAGAATCTGACTACAGGTAGTAAAAATGTGCGTAAAACATCTCGATTTGAATGGACAGATCAAACATCTGTTGTCTGACTAAATGTCCTGTCCCGGTACAGAAAAGTTATCAGTGTGTGTACGACCTGAAAATGACTATTTTCATCACATCCCGTCGTCCTGTACATGCCCTGATTGTTGCTAACACTAGCTAGCTAGTTTATTGCTGTTGTTTTCATTAGCAAGAGCCATACTCGCTAGCTAGCCGAGTGTGGAAAATGCCTATACTATAGCTATAGCTGTACGTACTCCTGACCTTAATCTGAAATATACCATTAATAAATGGTTTGGATCAGCTGTCACTCATGCATTTCAATACCTAATGTTCACTGTGGCAACCGGATAGGATGACTCAGCAGTTGTGGAAAAAAAAAAAGTCTGCTGCTTCTGTGTGAAAAAGAAAAAGGAAGAAAACATAAACAAATTTTAAGTCAAGACTGAGACCATTTTTAGGGACACAAATGCACAAGACTGAGAAAATCCAGGAGCAAATGCTAACGAGTCCTAGTCAATCCAGAGAACATCTTGAGACCGGACTTGAGTCCTAGAGAGTCAGGTAAAACTTGTAAAATGCTCACTGTAACATTTTGAAGCCAGATTATAAACGTAAACTTCTTTATAAAGCTCTTGGTTTGTACTATAAGACATATAAGACATTGGTTTAACTGGAAGACATCCAGAAGCTGCTCCCTGTAGGGGATTTAGGTGCGATTCAATTCAATACTTCCATTTCTTCTGCTAACGGGTTTGATGGAAATATAATACGTTTCAAAAAGTTTAAAAAAAAAAAAGATACTTATACATATATGAAAAGCTTCAATTTACCTAGAAATAATCAGGGGACCTTTTGCTCACCACTGCGTGTTAAATTGCGGTTTTCAGCAGCCGGTCTCTGGGGAAATAACATTACTTCGGAAGCACGGCCACCGTTTTCTTTCTTCTCAACTTCTGTGTTAAGAAAATGATCAGCGCTCGATCAGGGTGGTTTGTGGGTAAACTTTTCCGTGCTGAGGAAATGGGTTCATACCGACTCTCGTTTGCCTCCTGCGTTGTTGACGCGCCTGATTGACAATTCATTTTCTTGAAAGGAAGACCAGTGCCTGAGATTATTTGCGAGTGAACCTTCGATATTCGGCCGGCTGAGGCTTGTATGCGCTGGGAAGGTACCCAATTCGACAAGACGCGGTGTTTGATTCAAAAGAGTCAGTGGCTCTGAAAAACTCAATTTTCCTAATCACTGGTGCAGTTTCAGCACGGCTGGTTGCAGTCCCTCTACATCACAAAACCCCATTGAGCCTTGGCCAAGCTGCCGACGGGGAAAAAATCCTTTAACGTGTACCCTCTCTCTCTCTCTCTCTCTCTTTAGGAGAAACTGAGCCCTCACTCTGATTTGATTCGCATTTATTGGTGCAAATGTGTGTGTTTTCATAGTGTCTGATCTATAAAAGTCAAGCTCAAGAGGTTTAATGACAGCCTGAGAGTTTAATGAGCTGCTAGCCTTGGAGCAAACACCGTTTTTTTTTTTCTTTTTCTTTTTAAAAACACAAACTAACACTATTTAGTTTCACGCCTTTGATTATTCACTAAATTTCTCACTAATTCCAGTTGAAAAAAGAAAATAAAATAAAGGGCAGCCATGAAGCACCGCTGCAGCTCTGCATATCAGTCTTGTTTATTGATGCTTGTAAAACAGTATTGAAGAATGATTCCGTTTTAGTGTCCACCGAGACGCTTTTATCGTCACAAATGAAACGCAGGTCTTTCTGTGTGTAAGATATAAAATTAGCCTTTTAACCGTGTCACATGACGAGGATAACAACGTGCTTGTTGATTATTGACCGTTTAACTGTCCACATCATTGGTCAAGAAGTTAATGTTCATGAGATGGGAGAATCTATAATATGGATTCTATTTATGTGTTACATTCAAGTGTACACGCTTTCTGTGTTGGCGCACGGTAGGTTGCGCCTTTGAATTCCTGAACTACGGAACCCCCAACTGGAACTTTAGTTTAAATATAAACAAATAAAATCAATATTCCATCATGCCCTTGCCTTTACAACTGCATCAGCTCTGTAAGTTTCACTGTGGTGCAGTTTTATAAGGAACTCCTTATAAGGAGATATATCTCCCTGCTGGTTTGGATGGGAGATCTCCTGGGGAAAACTAAGGTTGCTGCTGGAAGTGGTATTAATGAGGCCAGCAGGGGGCACTCACCCTGTGGTCTGTGTGAGTCTTAATTCCCCAGTATAGTGACGGGGACACTACACTGAAAAAACAGCACTGTCTTAAACTCGAATTCCTGACTCTCCGTGGTCATTACAAATCCCAGGACATTTCTAGTAAAAGAGTAGGGGTATAACCCAGGGGTCCTGGTAAAATTTCCCCATAGTCCCTTCTCTATTATGGCTGCCTAATAATCCCCATCTCTGAATTGTCTACATCACTCACTCCTCTCCACTAATAGATGGTGTGTGGTGGGAGTTCTGGTGCTCTATGGCTGCCGTCCCATCATCCAGGTGGATGCTACACACTAGTGGTCGTTGAGGAGAACTGCCCCCCCTGCCCCCACACACACTATGCAAAGTGCTCTGAGTGTCTAGAAAAGCGCTGTATAAATGTACACTGCTATAAACGAAAGCAAGTAATTGATGTTTTTCATTGTGCCAGAGGTCTCTGAGTTCAAATCCAAAGAATAACAGATCTTGACCCTGTTTTCCCTCATATATGCTGCTACAAATAAAAACATTCAAAACCCATGACAACCAGTAAGCCCCTGCTCTGCTGTAGTTGTTGAGCTCTCAGTCCTAACCTTACATTTACATTGATGGCATTTGGCAGACTCGGTTATCCAGAGCGACTTACAGGAGTGCTTTGAAGTCTCTATCAATAAATACATCCTGATACTGGTTCACTAAGTCACAGATCAAGAGTACCATCAGTCGAAAAACTCTTTTGGGGAGGTACCATAGTAACAGAAGCACACAGACAACATATTTATGAAACGTGTTGCACCACCTAGGTGCCAGAACAGAGAAGAGTCTTGATGCAGGCCTTCCTTGTACCCTGAGAGATGGTGGGACCAGTCGAGCGGTGCTAGAGGTCCGGAGGGAGCGTGATGGAGTGCGCGGTGTGATAAGCGCTGAGAGGTAAGTGGGTACTGATCCGTTTTTGGCTTTGTAGGCAAGCATCGGTGTTTAAAATCTGATGCGGGCAGCTACAGGAAGCCAGTGGAGGGAGAGTAGCAATGTGGTGGTGTGGGAGATCATAGAAAGGTGGAGAACCAGCCATGCAGCTGAATTCTGGATCAGTTACAAAGGTCGAATGGCGCTCAGAGGCAGATCTGCTAGGAGCGAGTTGCAGTAGTCCAGTCTCGAAATGACAAGAGACTGAACCAGCACCTGAGTGGACTGTATGGATAGAATGGATGAATCCTTCTGATGTTGTAAAGGAGAAATCGACAAGAGCGTGTCAGATGAGCGACGTGAGAAGAATAGGACAGGTGATGGTCTAAGGTTGCGCACAGTGACCGAAAGTGAGATCAGAGTTGTCCAGGGAGGTCACAAGATCCTGATACGGGGAGGAATCGACTGGGATGAACCGCACTTCAGTTTTGCTGGGATTACGTTTCTGCTGATGAGCTGCCTTCCATGTTGAGATGTCTGCCCTGCCAGACAGGAGAGGATGAGTTGCGTGTTATTCGCATAGCAGAGAACATGTTAGGATATGACCTCACCAGGAGATTGAACATACAGCCTTGTGGGACACCAGTGGAGAGTCTGCGTGGAGTAGATGAGGATCCCCTTAATGTCGCCTGATATAGCCGACCGTCCAGATGACCTTCACCGCACCAACATATGAGTTTCAATTCCCGGACTGACAGAAACGCACCTATTATCTACATGTTTGGATTGTGTTCTCTCACATATAAGTATGCTGTTACAAGTAAAATCAATGTACCAGAAGGTTGTGAGCTCAAATCCCAGGGCTGCCACTTTACCCCACTTTAGATAAAGTATATGCTAAATGTGTGAATGTAAACCTAAACATGATGCTGTCTGAAAAAGCAGCTATAGAATATAACCTCTGATCACACACTCAGTTTGTTCAGGAGTCATCGCATGCAGTTTGCTTTCGTCGTGTCGTGCATATGTAAAGCACGTTCACATGCAGGGTATAAACCCTCTGCTCCATGCTAAGTGACAGAGCACAGCCACACCCCTAGCCATATGCATTATTGAAAAATGCCAAGCATGCCTTCGGGTTTGATTTGCGAGTGTAAATAAGGCTCTGACGGTGCGTGGTCAGCAGTGCACACCGCATTAACAAGATGGGAAAAGAAAAATGTCCGCAAATGACCGTAATGACGGAAAAATGGCCCCGGCATGTCTTTTCCACACGTCTCCAAATGGCTCCGGAGTATCTGTGCTGTACTGCGGCGTACTGCATTTACAAAATTGCTTATCCCCCCCCCAAAATGTCATGCACATGACACAGACACCATGTTAATGCATGTTGATCATGATCATGACAAAGTGTTGGTGGTGGTACGGGGGGGGGGATGGGAAAGCTCATTAAAATCCAGTTATGAATAGCTTCCTAAAAACCCGACTCTAAACTTTAATAGCTCGTCATTAACGCGAGTGCTTGCGGATGTCAGCTCTGCGATTTTCGAATCATTTCACCGCAATCGGAATCGTTCGGAATGTTCATCAGAGCGTGATTTCCATCAGAGATATGCCAAAATTGATGTAACGGAGAGCTAGTTATGAACCTTAATAGTAAGATAATATTCATTAATCACAATCAGTAAACCATCCGCAATTAACACTGTCCGTCCTTTATGCAATTTTAACGATCCGAGGTCCATTGTGCTTCCGGAGAGGCGAAACATTAAACTGTGATTAAAGCGGCCAATTAAAGAAGAGAGTAATCGCTAAATGTCCAGAAACAGTTTACATGTCCAGGGTAGAACTTCTATTTGACTGTTTATTTATTTGCAATTCTTTTTATTTATTTTTTTCAATTGATTTGTTTGTTTATGCGAATATTAATTACCACGGTAGCTTTGTTCGGAAACACTTCATGTAACGCACGCATGTTTAAAAAAAAAAAAAAAACGACAAAAACAAACAAACAAACACGGCTGTTTCTGACCACTCTGACGTATAAAGTGGCGACGGGAACTGATTTGCTTCACGGACGTTTCACCGATATCGAATGTAGCCATAAATGGCTAAGTAAAATGCGGCATTTTTTAATAAATGTACAAATAAAATAACTCCGCTACATCACTGGTTATTTTCCTATAACAGTTTTAATTCCTTGAACAATGTATAGCGAAGGTAGTCTTTATTGCAGTGTAATATATAATGAGGTAAATAATATGCTCCATGATGACCCTGACTGATTACTACTAAGTAGGTTACTCATTTCGGTATCCGTATCTGTATCAGTATCCATGAGTACATCAAAAAATACGTACTCATATTAGCCTACCTAGATATTGCTATCCATGGTAACCTGGTGTGTGTTTCAAATACGGATGGAACAATATTGATAGTAGTGAGATATTGTCTAACGATATTAATATGAATGAAGAGAGAAGGGCAAATCTTTCCAATTAGTATTGTTCTCTTTGTTTGTCTCTATTTGAAGTGGCGACGTGTGGGAGAAGATCATCTGCGTCATTCATTCTCTCTCTCCGCAATGTCAGAATGTCAGGCCTGCTGTTTATGTCTCTCTCCGTCTCTCCGAGGTGTGTGTAGGAGTCAGACCCTGTGGTTTGGGTCATCCACAGTGCCGCTGAGTCACACACACTCCCGGCTCGGATCGCACGCTGAGCGGAGGCCTGTGCGACCCGTACGACCTTCACGACCTCGCCAGGCACCAGCTGACATCATCACCGTGATCCTGTACACAGGGAAGGTTAATGCCCTCAGATATGGACGCTTTAATAAACATAACACCGGCGATCTGTGCCGGAGCCGGCTTCGTGTTCAATTTGTAAAGCTAATAGAAGGGCAAAAGTCAAAACGTCTTCAAACAAAAGTAAAAAACAAAACAAAACAAGAAAGCCCAAGAAGCTACAATCAGCCACGATCACTGATCTCAAAACAACAACGACGACGACAACAAAATAACATTATGGTATGTTTGGCTTTGTTATTTTTGCACTGGGGCTCCAATACTATTGTAGCAGGAAAAGCTTATAGCATCGTACAAACTGTAAATCTTTTCTTTTGCATCCTGCAGGTCATGCACAACATGGGCACGGAAAAAAAAATACACTGCGTACGCACTGCAAACGGAGTATGTGTGAACCTGGCCTTAGTGTCGGTGGTAGCTGATGAGCTGCATCATTGGATGAGTTAGCGCATTCCAGCCTTAGGAGGCGCTCTTTCGCTGCTTAGTCGCCGGTTTGTCGTTTTTAGCTCTCTTTGCCTTTTATGGAGTTTTGTGAAGTGTTTTATTCCTCTTGCATCACAGCAATTTGCCAACGCAACACTTGGCAATTACAATCACAGTACATACAGCAGCTACAAACAGTCGTTTCCTCACCCGAATCTTTTTTTTTTCTCTTTCTTGAAGTTTATCTGACTCAAAAAAAACCAAACAAACACAGCTTGTCACGTTACCGAGAACCCGCAAAGAAGCGTAAATTCCTCTGTCCTGAAAATGTCGGAAAACTCCTAAGTTACAGCTTCGCTCTCTGACTGTTACAAAGCGCTGACACTGGAGACTCCTTCCATAAATCTCCTTGCGGAAAACTTCACCATATCGACGATTACAGAAGTTCAAGCTATGTGAACAAGCTAATGCTAAATGGCAACTATTAGTTGAACCACTGTTCGGAAGCTCGTGGGTTCAAGTCCCAGCACTGCCAAGCTGCTACTTTTGGGCCCTTGAGCAAGGCCCTTAACCCACTCTCTGCTCCAGCGGGCGCTGTATCATGGCTGACCCTGCACTCTGACCCCAACTTCCAGACATGCTGGGGTATGCGAGGAAAAGAATTTCACTGTGCATATGTATATGTGATCAATAAAGACTCGTTATCAATTATAATTATAACAACATACTTATAAGTACTTATTTTATTATCTTAGCTAGCAAGATTTGACCTAAATACCATTCACTTGCTCTGGAAATTCCCCAAAACCCACTTTACTAAGAAGACGAAAGAAGCCAGCCAATCGGAAATGAGTATTTTGCATGTCTGTGATTCGTACTGCGTGAAGCAGTAAAGTAGTAGCTTTGGATAAAAAAAAAAAAGAAAAAGAGAAAAATGATGAAAAGTTATTTAAAATTAGATACACCACGTCGCTATTGAATTCTGGAATCTGATTGGTTGTAAGGTGTTGTAAGGTCATTTTCTCTAACTTTATTGTTTCTATAGTAACAGCTTGTTCACAGGGACTGTAAACACTTTGCAGAAACTTCCTCGATATGGTGAAGTTTAACATACGGCGACGTTTATGTGACATTTATGGAAGGAAGGAGTCTCCAGTGTCAGTGCTTTGAAACAGCCGGACGTAAAGCTGCAACTTTTCCAACAGTAACTTCTACAACAAAGATGGTGAACGTATGTCGAGCCTCAGGAATGCTGACCTCGCTGTTGTAGATGTTTGCAGACGTTTCACGCACGCTGTCGGGCTGAGGTCAGTCACGTATCAGTCACTGAATTTAGCAGAATCTTGCAGAGCGCCTGGGGTTCTGCATGCGGAGCCCGGATCATTCCGGCTAAGGCGTGGAACTTGACTTCAGCTCTGTGAGTGTGTGATTAGTGTGCAATGAGCCGAGAGTTCTCCTCCTCCACCTGAAAGAGCTCCAGGCGCCTAGATAAAAGCCGGCGTATAAAAGTAATCTATCAGCCGCAGATGTTATTACCTGTGAAATTGTTCACACCGTGTCCTCGTGTTAGGCCGCGTGCACCATCGCGGCCAGACAGGTCCGGCAGCCCTGGCGGGAGAGACGGCGCGGTTCATACAGCGACGGTGTTTATAGCTGGGTGATGAATGTTCCAGAACTGATCTTAGAATTCCTGTGAATGGAATTCCAATTATTATTATTTTTTTTTGAATTCGCTGTTACGTTACTGGAATTTAACGTTGAAGAAGGCGTTTTCTGTGCGCTCGTACGAACCCGCTATCGTTTCCATAGTAACAGCTGGTTCATAGGGACGTGGACGGTGAGCGATCTACATAGTCTGCACCTAAAACTAATAATAAACTGTGCAAATGTAACATCGATATGGTGAATTTTTTGTTAGATTACCTTTATTTATTTACGGAAGGAGTCTCCAGTGTCAGCGCTTTTTGTAACGGTCAGGTACGGCCGTAACTTTACATTTTCCCACATCTTCAGAACAGACAAGTTTACGCGTCTTTGAGGTTTCTCGGTAGCATGACCAATCTGTCGGGGATTTTATTTATTTTTTAACCTGAAGAGAAAGAAAGAAAGAGCTGCCGGCGAGGGGACGACTGTTTCTCGCTGCTATAACGTACGTGAGAACAGGAACTACCTTGTTTTAAACTCCCGGGTGGAAACTCCACTGCACCGTCGAACGTTCTCCCGTAAAAGCACGACCGCGCGTGTTTTCTTTCTGAATAATCGTGACCGATTATGAGATGTCATTTTCTCATTTCCGTGTTTATTGTGTGTTAAATTAAATTGCTCTCATAATGTTTACGTTGATGATTCAGTTCTTTAGCTGTAATTTAAACCGCTGTTTAAATACTTCATGATGGAAAATAAAAGTAAAAAAAAAACAACAACAAACACTTCAACTTTGGTTGAGGAATGGATTGTGTGTGTGTGTGTGTGTGTCTGAGTTTTAGTCAGCCAACAGATGGGAGTCGTTCTATACGATGAACCCTATGATGATGATGATGATGATGATGATGATGATGATGATGATTGCTCCTAAATCCCTCATAAGATTATTATAGTGACTGACACTTCATACAGAGCGCACGCTGTGAAGTCCCCTGAGTGGTGTGTAAAGCTGATAACGGCCTGGTGCACACACACCTTCACACACACACACACACACACACACTACACAGCCCAGTTGTGGCTCTCTTGGGGTTGCCTAGTTACCGGACAGTTGCTTGTCATTGCTCCTCGGCTCCTGTCTTGTCTCTTGTGATTTGAAACGCCTGCTTTTCCGCCACACAAAAGCTTCTTGGAGACGGGACAAAAGAAACGACATCATCACAGAGACGAGCCGGACGGCCGGACGCGCAGAGGCACAATGTCACGAGAGGTTACCGCTGAGGAACAACTCGCTCTTATCACACCGACAAAATCCCCCCCCCCCCTTTCCTATTCCTGCGTAATGGATTCTTCAGCGAGTTAGACGAGCTAATTTGCATTGAAATGTGCAGAATTTGCATTCTTTCGCTTGACTTGCAGAGTGATGTATGATATTTTAATATCTCCAGCTCCGTTCTGAATGGAACTGACTTCTGAAGGTGGAGGATTATTCAGGTAGAGGGTCAGAGATCTGTGGTGGGTTTTCAAGGATTATATAAACCGGACCTATACTACATAAATACAGCTCTCAGACTGGGAATAAAGATAAATAAATAAATAAACAAACAGATAGATAACACGACAGAGGGCTTAGCTTCTTTCGAGGAGAGGATCGTTTCAGTGTCTCCATTTAGGTGAACTTTAACCCCTCAAA
Source organism: Ictalurus punctatus (assembly GCF_001660625.3). Lineage (NCBI taxonomy): Eukaryota > Metazoa > Chordata > Actinopteri > Siluriformes > Ictaluridae > Ictalurus > Ictalurus punctatus. The sequence goes on from NC_030423.2 coordinate 29,153,250, forward strand.
TTTACAAACCTTTACCTTGTAAGTGCTAATTTGAGTTCGAGTCCAATTGTAATTTAGCGGGTTGCTGAAAACAGGAAGTGAGGTAATATATCGGCATCGGCTTCACGTTCCGCGTTTAAATTTACTTTACGTCCTTGGGAAGAAGCGCAGATGGTCCCGAAGGCTTCTCATCGTTCTCCGGCGCCAAGGTATGCTGCAAGAAAATGCTTGGCCCCCTTAATCGCTGCTTGCAGCTAGAGTGTAGTGTTATATATTTGTTAAATGTACTATATCTGATCTATTATTTTTTCCAGGGCATCAGATTAGATTAGTGGGATCACTATTTGAAAGTCCTGCTTGTGAGCACTCTTTTAGCCCCGCCCTTTCAGGCGCTGAATTTAAAAAAACGCTCTTCAGAGAGCAGTGTGTGCACTCGTGGCCTTGAAGGCATCTGTCCTGACGATATTTCACGCGGTAATCTTGTCTCTATCGCCATTTTGTCACGTCGTGTTTCGGTGATGAGGAATTGTAGCGCAGGAGCGTGAGGCCCGCTCTGCTCCGAGCTGAGCGTCGCGTTGACATTTACTGTCTCAGTGCGAGGATAATGCTTCCGTCCTGACGCATATTTCAAAGCCAGAGTGAAGCGTAACTCTCGCTCTCGGCCCTCTAAGGCCCTCGTCTCGGACATGTCACACGGCTGGGGTACTGTTGTTGTTTAAGAGTGTCCTTGCCTGTAATTAAAATTTCTTATCAGCCGAGCGTCAGGGACAGGCGAGGTTCTGGCAACAAATCAAGTGAAAATAATTCACCATGGAGAGATTGGTTATTACTCGCTGTATTATGTATGCCTCAAACACGCAACAGATAAGCTGTGTGTGTGTGTGTGTGTGTGTGTGTGTGTGTGTGTGTGTGTGTGTGTGTGTGTGTGTGTAGCGATGAATACAAACATTAAACAACAATGCAGGCTGTAAAAAAAAAAAAAAAAAGGAAAATCTGATTGCTTACAATCAAATTATTCCGCAATCTGAAATCTTATTTATTTATACGTTTGTCTATTGTACATCTAAAAAAAGAGGTTAAAAAAAAAAAAACGTAAATATCGTGGTAAATTTTTTTCTGTAATTTACTTCAAAAAGTGGAACTTTAATATATTCTCGATTCGTTACACATGAAGTGAAATATTTCGAGAATTTTTTTTTGGTTTTAATCTCGATGATTACGGCTTACGGCTCACGGAAATCAAACATCCGGTATCTCAGAATATTCCAGTAAAGGATTTATAATACAGAGATGTGGACCTGATGAACAGGATGTTAATTCATGCGCTGATACTCGGTCGGGGTTTTAATCCTTCTGCAGGAATGACTGCGTCGGTGCGGCGTGGCGTGGAGGCGATCAGCGTGTGGCGCTGCTGAGGTGTTCTGGAAGTCCAGGTCGCTTTGATGGCGGTCTTCAGCTCGTCTGTGTCGTCGGGTCTGGTGTCTCTCGTAGATTCTCTATGGGGTTCGGGTCAGGCGAGTCGGCTGGACGATCGAGCACAGTAATCAGCACACGGTCAGTAAAGCAGTTACTAGAAGTTTTGGCACTGTGGGCAGGTGGAAAAGGAAATCAGCGTCTCCATAAAGCTCGTCAGCAGATGAAGCATGAAGTATCTAAAACCTCCTGGTAGACGCTGCATCGACTCTCGACTCGAGAAAACACACTGGACCGACACCGGGAGATCACATGACACCTCAAATCATCACCGACTGTGGAAACTTCACACTGGACTTCAAGCAGCTCGGATTCTGTTCCTCTCCGCTCTTCCTCCAGACTCCGGAACCTTGATTTCCAAACGAAACGCAACATTGACGTCCATCTTCCCCGTGATTGTGTGTGTACTGACCCAGACTGAGAGATTAAAGCCTCAGGAAACCTCCGCAGGTGTTTGGAGTTAATTCTCTGATTAGAGTCTTCTCAGGTCCACATCTCTGTATAATAAATCCTTTACTGGAATATTCTGAGATACCGGATGTTTGATGTTCCGTGAGCCGTAAGCCGTAACCATCGAGATTAAAACCAAAAAAAAATTCTCGAAATATTTCACTTCATGTGTAACGAATCTAGAATATATGAAAGTTCCACTTTTTGAATGAAATTACGGGAAAAAATGAACTTTTCTATGGTATTCTAATTTTTTTCAGATGCTCCTGTATATTTATTGTATTTATCTCGTGTATTTTTTAAACTGAACGTTTGCAGTGACACTGGAGGGAGGAATCGGTCAGCCACAGCATCACTCTGGACAGGAATCATTACAATATTTGTGTATCTTGTTTTGTTTATTCGTGTACATCTCTCTATTTTTGCGAATCACTTACTATTTACTTGTTTATTTATCTCATTTAATTTGTTTATTGCGTTTTTTTGCTAAGCCCTTCTTTTTTAATACTGGATCTTGTTTTTGTTAGTTTTTTGTTTGGTGAGTCATTTAGTATTTATTTGTGGATCTTGTTTTTTTTTTTTTGTTTTTTTTTTTAAATTTTTTGGAGATTCACTTTTTAATACATTTTTATGAATCACAATTTGTTTGTAGATCTTATTTTACTTGTTTATTTTTATTTTTTTTTTTTGGCGAATCACGTATCCGCAGCGGTTGATCATCTTGGCTTTTGTTTAATCACTACTCATTTATAGAGCTCGCTTTATTTTTTATCTTTTAGGGAAGCATTTATTTAATTATTTAATTGTTGATATATATATATATATATATATATATATATATATATATATATATATATATATATATATATATATATATATATATTTTTTTTTTTTTTTCACTTTTGCGTTTATTTATGGATCTCATCTTATTTTCGTGTAACCCGTGTTATTTATGTGTAAACAGAAACACCCTCGTGTACAAGGCTCCGTATTAAACACCGTTAATGAGGCACATTTAGCAGTGTATACACGTCTGTGTGCTCAACATTAGTGAAATCATGGGACTAGAGAGAGGATAAAGTGTAAACATGTCATTAGTGCGGTTCAGCAGTTCTCTCTCTCACTGTGTGTGTGTGTGTGTGTGTGTGTGTGTGTGTGTGAGGAACATACATCAGTAATTACACTTCAGTGTGTTTCAGTTGGAGTTGGATGATTTCGAGGAAGCTGTGATACGGCACTGAGAGGAACAATGTTCAGGTTGAAGCTGTCCTGCAGTCGTACACGACAACAACGAGCCAAGAATTTACACAGCGGGGAAATAAGTATTAAACACCTCATTATTTTTATCAGAAAATATATTTCCAATGAGGTTATCCACATGAAATTTTCACCAGACAAATATAAAGAATACGCAAATATAAAGAATTCACAACATTAAAAGTCCATAAATAAAGTCACGTGTGACATGTTGACGTGTTCGATACTCCCCCCCCCCCCCCCCCCCCACTATGTATGTATTTATTTGTTTGTTTGTTTGTTTATTCATTTAATAAAATCATTAGTGATTTTGGATAAAAGAGTGGAATGTTGTGTTTTTAATTCATAGGTTTATAAATGGTATTTTGTAACGTTGCACAGTAAAATGTGTGGAAAGTCTGACAGAAAGGTATAAACATAAACAATCATAAATTTTTATAAAAAAAAAAAAAAAAAAAGCTTACAAAATATAAAAATTGATATCTTTGGTAATGTGGATGCGGTTGTTTTATAGGATCGCAGCTCAGAAAGATAAATAAAACAAACTCAATAAATATTTTTATAGTTATTATGGTTAATATTTAATGTTGTGGTGCATGAAATCATTTTTTTTTTTTTTATTCCTTTTACAGCACAATATTTTGACAACAATTGCAATTTTTATTTATTTATTTATTAAAGAATGACTCCTGATCATTTTATCGGTTTATAGCTACATTTAATGTTGAGGAACGTCTTGTTATGTTGCTGAAAAACAAAGAAACAAACAAAGAAACAAAATAAAATATCGCCGAATGGCAAAAAAAAGGGAAAGCATGACTTAGGGATGCATTCATAACATGTTATAATGTGTTCATAACACATAATACATTATATTCATTGCTGTAATTATTTAAGATGTATTACATTTGTGAAAAAAAAAAATATATATATTTATATTTCTCATGATCATGTTGTTACACTCTACAGACCCAGCTTTGGTGTTGGCGTTCCTTCTCATGCACTTATAAACCTACTTATGATGCATCATATTAATGATTTATAATGCGTAATAAAGATAGATGTGGCTGTCAAATTCCACGTGTTATACTGAATCATTGTAACAGTATGTATCATGCTTTACGGATGCATCGTAACGTGCTACGAATAGTATACACTTCATACAGTGCTATGAATAGAATGACTTCGATAGAAACACAAACTCGGTCAACAATAACAAAAACAACAACAAAAAGAAAAATCCCACCAAATCCCACCAAATTCAACAGGCCTCTTGTTAAGAATGCTGAATGCCACATGATTATCTCATCATGAGTCCAGGAATCCCTGCAGGTTCTGCAAATGACCGGGACTCTCAGCGTTCTTCTAAGCACAGCGTTCTCCTGTAAAAAACAGGTCACATTCTGAGTAATGACCCAAAAAGGAGTACGAGTCCTGCAGGGAAATTCACAATTTCGACTTCTTTTTCTGCCTCTGAGGAAGTCTCGGCCATTACGGAGGTGTGTGAATTCCCCGTGCACCGCGACACCCGCCTCCTCGTGACCTTTTTATCTTCTATTCCGCGGCCGATTTTATACAAGTAGCTCGTTTAAACGCCACTGAAACGTCAGGCCGGATCCAAGAGCAGCGCGGACCTCGGTGAGATTAACGCTTCCAATTCGATTTGATTTGTTTGCGAGTTTTATTTGACAATTCACGTCGTCACTAAACAGCTTTACAGAGATCCAAATGTAGAGTTAAATCCGTAATCCTACGTTCACGCTCGCGGGAGGTGACTCGCTCGTGTCGCTTGTGGGCGTGGCTTGTCCAGGGTTTATTTTAATTCACTACTAGCCATGTATAGCGTCTAAAGATAACTAGTTAAACACAAATGATATAACACGCTTGAGCAGTGTTAAAAAAAAAAAATCTGTCGCGCGATGTGCTCGGATTTTCTACTAGCCTCACTGTGCTAGCTTCGTAAACTCACCAGAAAGACCAACGATCTCTGGTACTTCTTTCCAAGCGTTATTTTACTTCGTAAGTTATTCTTTCATTTCTGCAGGAACTAATCGCAGCTAGGAACTGAAGCCAGTCGTTCGGATCTGTCTCTTTACACCGTCACGTACATAGAAAATGAACATCTCTTCTTCGCTCACTAGTGTGTAGGGCCGCGTGATATGATTATATAATATCCATAGTGCTATAGATGATGTCATAATACCCCCCCCTCCAGAGTCTTGGTCAAATCCCACCTACCAGCCAGCTTTTCTATCACAGGACAGCTACGTATCTATGGAATTAAATTTGTGCCAAAACTATTGATCGTAACTTTTCAAGAAACGAACAAAAATATATGATCGGAAAGAAGAAAAACTCTCCGAAACCGAAAACACTGGACTCCGCGGCAAAAATGTAACATGGTCTTCAGATAAACAGCATTCGATAACACGATTCGCGTTGGCGGGTTTTTGTTTAGATTTTGATCGACAGCTCGAGTGTCCAGCTGAGGAGGAGGAGGATGCCGTCAATGACGATTACGAATTAATTTACTGACTAAATAAGGAAGTCATTTCCATTACAAAGTACAAAGACTACAACTATACAGAGACCCGCGACGCCGAAGTCTCTACTTCTTGCTCAGAGAGCTGTCCATCCAAAGCTCACTAGCCAATGAGTAAATTGCTGTTAAGCCCCACCCACACGAGAGGTTTGTGCCAGAATGGCGAACGTAAAAGCACGGAGCGGAAACGGAAACTCCCGGCAGCGCATTCGTAATTGTTACTTTTTCACTTTAAGTTTGATTAATTAATATTTTTTTTCAAATATATATATATATATATATATATATATATATATATATATATATATATATATATATATCAAAGCATTTATTTTTGTAGACATTAAATACAGTATCAAAGAACATTTGTTTTTTTTATACAAGACTGCTGTATTGCTGGCAGCGAACATTATGATACATATCGATTAATGTACAAAATGTTTTTGTCATATGGCCCCAGACCTAGTAGTGTTACTAGTGTTACTAGTGTCACTAGTGTTAGCAGTGTTACTAGTGTCAATAGTGTTAGCAGTGTTACTAGTGTTAGTAGTGTTATCAGTGTTAGCAGTGTTACTAGTGTTAGCAGTGTTAGCAGTGTTAGTAGTGTTAATAGTGTTAGCAGTGTTAGCAGTGTTAATAGTGTTAGCAGTGTTATCAGTGTTAGTAGTGTTAGCAGTGTTAATAGTGTTAGTAGTGTTATCAGTGTTAGTAGTGTTAGCAGTGTTAATAGTGTTAGCAGTGTTATCAGTGTTAGCAGTGTTAGTAGTGTTAATAGTGTTAGCAGTGTTAGCAGTGTTAATAGTGTTAGCAGTGTTATCAGTGTTAGTAGTGTTAGCAGTGTTAATAGTGTTACTAGTGTTATCAGTGTTAGTAGTGTTAATAGTGTTAGTAGTGTTAGCAGTGTTAATAGTGTTAGCAGTGTTAATAGTGTTAGCAGTGTTAGCAGTGTTAGTAGTGTTAGCAGGGTTAGCAGTGTTAGCAGTGTTAACAGTATTAGCAGTGTTAGCAGTGTTAGCAGTGTTAACAGAGTTAGCAGTATTAGCAGTGTTAATAGTGTTAGTAGTGTTAATAGTGTTACTATTGTTATCAGTGTTAGTAGTGTTAGCAGTGTTAGTATTGTTAGCAGTGTTATCAGTGTTAGTAGTGTTAGCAGTGTTAGCAGTGTTAGCAGTGTTAATAGTGTTAGTAGTGTTAATAGTGTTAATAGTGTTAGTAGTGTTACTAGTGTTAGTAGTGTTAATAGTGTTAGTAGTGTTAGCAGTGTTAGCAGTGTTAGCAGTGTTAATAGTGTTAGCAGTGTTATCAGTGTTAGTAGTGTTAGCAGTGTTATCAGTGTTAGTAGTGTTAGCAGTGTTAATAGTGTTAGCAGTGTTATCAGTGTTAGCAGTGTTATCAGTGTTAGTAGTGTTAGCAGTGTTAATAGTGTTAGTAGTGTTAATAGTGTTAATAGTGTTAGTAGTGTTAGCAGTGTTAGCAGTGTTAATAGTGTTAGCAGTGTTAGCAGTGTTAGCAGTGTTAATAGTGTTAGTAGTGTTAGCAGTGTTAGTAGTGTTAGCAGTGTTAGCAGTGTTAGCAGTGTTAGCAGTGTTAATAGTGTTACTAGTGTTAGCAGTGTTAGCAGTGTTAATAGTGTTAGCAGTGTTAGCAGTGTTAGCAGTGTTAGTAGTGTTAATAGTGTTAGCAGTGTTAGCAGTGTTAATAGTGTTAGCAGTGTTAGCAGTGTTAGTAGTGTTAATAGTGTTATCAGTGTTAGCAGTGTTAGCAGTGTTAGTAGTGTTAATAGTGTTAATAGTGTTAGTAGTGTTAGTAGTGTTAATAGTGTTAGCAGTGTTAGCAGTGTTAGCAGTGTTAGCAGTGTTAGTAGTGTTAATAGTGTTATCAGTGTTAGTAGTGTTAGTAGTGTTAGCAGTGTTAGTAGTGTTAGTAGTGTTAATAGTGTTATCAGTGTTAGTAGCGTTACTAGTGTTAGTAGTGTTAATAGTGTTATCAGTGTTAGCAGTGTTAGCAGTGTTAGTAGTGTTAGTAGTGTTAGTAGTGTTAGTAGTGTTAGCAGTGTTAGCAGTGTTAGCAGTGTTAGTAGTGTTAATAGTGTTATCAGTGTTAGTAGTGTTAGTAGTGTTAGCAGTGTTAGTAGTGTTAGTAGTGTTAATAGTGTTATCAGTGTTAGTAGCGTTACTAGTGTTAGTAGTGTTAGTAGTGTTAATAGTGTTAGTAGTGTTATCAGTGTTAGCAGTGTTAATAGTGTTAGTAGTGTTACTATTGTTAGCAGTGTTAGTAGTGTTAGCAGTGTTAATAGTGTTAATAGTGTTAGTAGTGTTAGTAGTGTTAGCAGTGTTAATAGTGTTAGTAGTGTTAGTAGTGTTACTATTGTTAACAGTGTTAGCAGTGTTAGTAGTGTTACTATTGTTAGCAGTGTTAGTAGTGTTAGTAGTGTTACTATTGTTAGCAGTGTTAGTAGTGTTAGCAGTGTTAATAGTGTTACTATTGTTAGCAGTGTTAGCAGTGTTAGTAGTGTTAGCAGTGTTAATAGTGTTAGTAGTGTTAGTAGTGTTACTATTGTTAGTAGTGTTAGTAGTGTTAGCAGTGTTAGCAGTGTTAATAGTGTTAGCAGTGTTAGTAGTGTTAGCAGTGTTAGTAGTGTTAGTAGTGTTACTATTGTTAGCAGTGTTAGTAGTGTTAGCAGTGTTAATAGTGTTACTATTGTTAGCAGTGTTAGCAGTGTTAGTAGTGTTAGCAGTGTTAATAGTGTTAGTAGTGTTAGTAGTGTTACTATTGTTAGTAGTGTTAGTAGTGTTAGCAGTGTTAGCAGTGTTAATAGTGTTAGCAGTGTTAGTAGTGTTAGCAGTGTTAATAGTGTTAGTAGTGTTAGTAGTGTTACTATTGTTAGTAGTGTTAGTAGTGTTAGCAGTGTTAGCAGTGTTAATAGTGTTAGCAGTGTTAGTAGTGTTAGCAGTGTTAGTAGTGTTAGCAGTGTTAATAGTGTTAGCAGTGTTAGTAGTGTTAGTAGTGTAGTGAGCAAGCCAGGAGGTGAAAGTGGTGAGGAAAATCTCTAACACGATGTGTTATGTCCCTGTTATTCCTCACCCAGATAACCCACTGATCTACAAATCCTGACGTCGAACATCTGCCTCCGTCGCTATCGAGCAGCAGGATGCTAAAAATGCAGGCCTGACTTTAGCTCAGCGCTCAGATCTAATTTATCCTGCGGCTCGGCAGGCAAGAGAACACGGGGGAGACGCTTAAGAGGAGCTCAGAGTGGATTTGAAAAAGCACATCAAACAGCCACTGTCACAAATTCCTCCAATACAATAAGGAGCTGGAAATGACGGCGAGGCTTTGATGTATCGTTTCCCCTCGTCTTCTTTTACAAAAATCTTATCTCTGGTAACGCTAAATCTATGCAAGAGGAGATCAATTTCTAAAAAGCGTTCCTGATCCTTTCGGGAGGCCGGAAGATGTCCTCAGGTGAACTTCTGAGGAAACGATTAAAACAAACAAACAAACAAACAAACAAAAAACAACAAAGCAAGTTCGCTTCCATGCTAGCGACGACGCGCTGGAGATGCGCTAAAGATGCGCCGCTTTATGAGACGAAGCACACTCCACAAACCCAGACGATTAATGTAGGCCATGACGTTTATTTTCGATTAGAAAGCTCACGTTTGAGCGCTTTCCTACTTTAATGCGGATTTCAGACCCGAAATCGTCGAAAGGAGAAATTTAATAAAGGCGAGACACTGCAGGTAAAAATAAATAAATAAATAAATTGTGCATACGGGTCAATTTTCAGATTTTGGTATATTTTGCTTCTATAACATGTCTTATTTAACACCGATACCATGACAATACAAACGTTCACATTAAAATGTTTACTTTTAGGCATTCGGTCTCAGAAAACAGCGAGTTTTTGGCATCACTGGAAAGCTCATTCCGTCTAGCGTCATGAGAGCTGGGTTAAATACGGTCCTTTCCTTTCTAGAGCTCGCCAAATAGTGACGAGCTACAGGCTGACCGAAACCAGGGGACAGAATTTCATTGGCTGAGGAAGTTTAAAGTTCGTTTCTGGTTCGTTACAACGGCGACATCAATACGGTAACGAGAGATGGAGAAAACGCTGAAATTCCATGCACGAGCATAACAAACAAAAACAGACTTCATCAGCTATCCACAGCTCGAATAAGAAAGGAAAGTACGTGTAAAAAAGACTCATCACGCCTCATCACGTTTTCCTGGTTTCTTAAAGACCGCAAACACAATCGGTTGGTTTCTCATTAAAATAAGAATCCATCCGTATCAAAGTGAGTTTTATTATTATTTTTTTTTAAATCGTGAATTAACTCAGCGCACTGACATCTACAAACACACGGTCATTCTTACAGTTATTTACTCTATATCACCCAGTATAATACTGAAAATTCTCTTTACAGTAAATAACAGCGATTCCAGTTGCATCATGGGAATCGTCAAATGGCGTCAAACACCATATATAGCGATTTACTGTATTTTTTTTAAATTGATGTATATTACTGTGTTTACCGTAACGGCTTTTGGTGCCATTGCACCGTTTTTTTTTTTTTGTTTGTTTGTTTGTTGTTTTTCTATTTAAAGACAGTCGTTTTTCCCGTTTTACTCCTTTTTTTGACAGGCTTTGCCGTAAGGTACAAAGTCAGCTTAGGAGCCACAGCAGCGCAGCAGGATGTGCCGAGGAGGGAGCTCAGCGGTATCACCCGTGTGATACACCGATGAAAGAGCTTTGTACGGAGATTTTTATCCCTGAGAGAATAAGCAAGCAAGCAAGATGAAACAAACCAAAAAAAAAAATCGTGTGTACTGCCAGCTCCCACTGTTGTCAGATTTGCGCATGTATACATTCGCGGTAACAAACTTAGCTTGAAGTGCGCTAACGTTGTATTTAACAAACGGCTGAAAGAGAGCGAAAGCTGTATAAGCGACAGAGAAAGGTGCAGGACTTGTTCAAAGATGATGGTGTTACAAGGGTGTCTTTCATTAGCAGACAGAAACAGGTCAAAATTTATTTCGATTTATAGAAGGTGTGCACCGGCGCCGCTAATCGTAGGCTCGGCGGTTCGATTCCCGGCCCACGTGACTCCACGTGCCGAACTGTCCTTGGGCGAGACACTGAACCCCAAGTTGGTCCCGATGGTACGCTAGCGCCTTGCATGGCAGCTCTGCTACCGGGTGACTGTTAGGCTAGGTTTTTGACAGTAAGTATGACATCAGTACAGTAGCATTTAGTTACGGTAAACCTGAAATACGGTTCTGGTACTGTAAATCTCAATTACAGGAACTTACTGGCAACAGTGCTGAAAGTAAGTTCCTGTAAAAACCATTAGAAAAGTGTAAGAGTGAATCTAACAACCCCATTTTCTTATTATTCGTATTATTACAGTGTAACATTTCATCCACATTGTGTATCGCGCTAAGGTAATCGAGATGCAATTCAGAGAAAACAAGTGAGGGCAGTATCTCATGGAGAAGTTGGACTGTGTGGTTCAGAGAGGAAAAAGCAATCATATCATATACTCATTATGAGCTCATGAATTCCTAATGCGCCGGGCACAGAGCTGAGGCCGAGAGCCGAACGGTGACGGCGATAAAAGCCGCGGCGATGACCTTGGGAATACGGCGGAGTTGATTGCCTCCGGAAATCAATGCAGACGTCTCTGATGTGTGTTCACATGGAGGAAACGCTGAGATGAGCCCCGGCCTCTCTCTCGCAGTGACCCACGTTCAGAGCACCGTATGCTCACAATCATCCCTGGGGCCTGAGGGATAAATTACTTCATTCTTCCACTTCTATTCGGTTGTACTGTAATAATAATAATAATAATAATAATAATAATAATAATAATAATAACAATAATACAAATAATAATACCTTTATGCTGTTTTTAAGTATAGTATATACTATATATACTACACTTTATACTATATATACTATATATACATGACATTTCTGTCCCTGTAAACAATGAAACAGGAAGTAACAACCTTTATCCCCCCCCCAACCCCCCCCCCCCCCCCCCACCACACACACACCCACCATGGCAGACAAACTGTTGCTAAGTGTAAACTTTAAAATGGTACACTCTGTAAACATTCGATTGCTCAGATCAAGTTTTATCCCTGAGTTTTAACGATAAATAATTAGTTAGCACACCTGCTAGCTAGCATAGCAAGGTCTCAGCAAGCCAGTATGAACTTGAAATCAATTTCTTCCTTACATTAAGGGTACGCAAACCTGCCTGTATGTTAAGTCTATTAACACTTTATCAATGAAGTTATAAACTTAAAAAAGTCTGATATGTGAAGAGATCTGATGAGTCATTCTCCATAACAGCGGCTCTGACAGCAGCGCAGGTTTAAACTATTGCACTCGTTCTAATACGTTATTGTTTCTATAGCAACAGCTCGCTCACAGGGACTCGTACGGTGGACGCTCCGCATAAACGGATGAAAAATAATCGATGCCATGATGACGTTTTTCCATAAAGAGGTGTTTCTTTAACATTTACGGAAGGAGTCTCCGGTGTCAGCACTTTGTATCAGTCAGAGGTAAAGCTGCACTTTTAAGTTTCGGAAGTTTCTGCGTATTTTTCGTCTTATTAAACTCAATAGAGAGAGAAAAAAAGAGAGGCTGGTGAGGAAACTGCCATTTACAGCTGCTATAACATTACATAGGACTTGTTTTTATTGCTTTTCCACAACCATAAATGGATAAAAAGTATGATGTGTCATTTGTTAATGAATAAATGATTGTAATTGTTACATCGCTGTGGTATAAGATGGTGTGATGAAACACTTCAGGAGTACTATTGTGGGAAAATAATAATAACTTCAGGGTTGGAACCGTCACCGTTTCTTCACATCACCTGGTCATTGATTATTTTTCCATAAGAGCATGACAAGGTGTTAGAACGGCCCGGGCAGTCAGCTGACTTGAATCCAGTTGAACAAGACAATAAGACGGATGGGCCGAAATCACACCCGAATACTGCGGCTGTCATTACAAACAGAGGCTTCTCCATTCAGTATTAGTGTGTTCAATACTTTTTTCCCGTGTCATTCCACTGTATTACACATAACTTTATTTATGGACCTTAATGTTTTGAATGCTTTATATTTGCGGATTTCTTGAGTTAACACTGATGTCTGGTGAAAATTCCATGTGAACAACCTCATAGGAAACATATTTACTGAAAAAAATGTTGACACTTTCAATACTTATTTCCACCACTCTATATATATATATATATATATATATACAGTGGTGGAAATAAGTTTGTTGCATTTTAAATGCATATATATATATATATATATATATATATATATATATATAACCATTAAAGAAGAAGAAACCAAGTGCTTGCGGAAAAATGCAACGAACCATCAGGACCAATTACTGTCATAATTGTGATGCATTAAAGTGAAGTCCTGCGCTTCTGCATCCATTACTGTACATTGTGTGGGTCATTTGCTGCTTAATTGACTTGGCAGGAAAGCTGGACGAGAAAAAACACACAGCTCTGCGATAAATTGCTGTTTATTGTTTTCTCTGGATTTCACTGTGGAACGTGGCAGGTTTATTTCCGGATAGTTCTGCGGAATGGCCTCGGGATACGGCGCGGGAGTGGTTGACAGGAGCTCAGTCTGCTGGGAAATAAAAACAGAAGAGTGTGGCCTTGAAGGTCAGGGTTGAATCTGTTGAAGTTCTGAAACACACACAGCGTTCACAGGGACCGCAAAGAGCTGACATGGCACGAGTACGACATGGCAGTGCTAATGGATAGAGCGTGTGTAGCCGGAGGCTGGGGAACAGAGCTGGGAGCGGAATCACCCGACCCGCATTTTAAATCTGTACTTACACACAGGTGAGACTCTTGTTAGATTTTATGTTGCTCTGATACTCCTGCTTCACTCCTTGTAACCGAGGTCGGCCGTGTCAGTGCACGGATTGTGTTCTTCTTCCTGTTTTGCGATGCTTTCGCGTTCTGAATGTCGAACTTCGCCAGTTGTCATGCGGCGTGAATTTTGCTGGGATAAGCACATCCACATCCAGCATCGTGCGTTACGGACCGCCTGTGTGTTCCCCCGGGACAACCGGCAGATGGGTGATGGGGAGAAGAATGATGGTATTGGGACAGAGATACCAAAATGCTCCTCATAGTGAGGACGAGACGTAGCAGAAAATAACTCACTGCGCTGGTTCACACAGTAAACACATAACGTCTGTTATGTTATTCCTATCACTTAAATCTAGTCTTCAACTAAGATATTCCGGGGATTAGGATTTACTGTGGAATGAGTTGTCTTTCCGCTCCATCAACAGACTCTATCCATTCTGTAACTTTACCACTCAAACAAGAGAAGGCATCTGCTTATTTAATGATAAACACTTTTATAGAAAATGACTGGTGAATGTATAGAGGCCACACCTACTTCACTGGTACTGACGTACACTATGGCCACACCTCCATCACTTGGACTGACAAGCACAGAGGCACTCAGGCCATGCCTCCTTTATTTGGACTGACATGCAGAAAGGCGACAGCTCCTTCACGCTTTCGTAACTGAGAGAGATAGGAGTACCTCCTTCATTGGGCCACAACTATATATAAAGACCACACTTCACTGGGACTCATACAGTGACTGCATCACTGAGACTAAAGTACACAAACGCCACGCCTCCTTCACTAAGACTGACACATACAGAGGTCACACCTCCTTCACTGATATACACATAGGCCACACCTCCTTCACTGATATTCACAGTGGTCACACCTCCTTCACTGATATTCACAGTGGTCACACCTCCTTCACTGATATACACAGTGGTCACACCTCCTTCACTGATATTCACAGTGGTCACACCTCCTTCACTGATATACACAGTGGTCACACCTCCTTCACTGATATTCACAGAGGTCACACCTCCTTCACTGATATTCACAGAGCCCACACCTCCTTCACTGATATACACATAGGCCACACCTCCTTCACTGATATACACATAGGCCACACCTCCTTCACTGATATACACATAGGCCACACCTCCTTCACTGATATACACAGAGGTCACACCTCCTTCGCTGATATTCACATAGGCCACACCTCCTTCACTGATATTCAGAGGCCACACCTCTTTCACTGATATACACAGAGGCCACACCTCTTTCACTGATATACACAGAGGCCACACCCACTTCATTGATATACACAGAGGTCACACCTCCTTCACTGATATACACAGAGGCCAAACCCACTTCACTGATATACACAGAGGTCACACCTCCTTCACTGATATTCACAGAGGTCACACCTCCTTCACTGATATACACATAGGCCACACCTCCTTCACTGATATACACAGAGGCCACACCCACTTCACTGATATACACATAGGCCACACCCCATTCACAGTGAACACACTGCCAAATGAAACCTATTTTGACATTTCTAAAAAGAAATACACATCTATTGGATATCTTTTATGTATTTATGTCCATGATTTAATAATGTATTTAGATTTTAGTGTTCGTTTCTTGCATGCATTCAGCAGACAGGTACATATAGCCATACCTGACTGTAGAGTGTTCACATTATGGACGTCGAACAATGGAAATGGCAATTTACTGCATCCATTAAATGAAGCAAGACATTAAACCCGTATAGAACACAAAGTGCCTCTCTCTCTCTCTCTCTCTCTCTCTCTCTCTCTCTCTCTCTCTGTATTTCACAAATCAACCTGTGTGAATATTCACAGCAGGTTAAGTGCACTGACTCAGAAGGCCCGTGTCTTGCAGACTGCAGTGCTTTGAGCTGTTGTTTTTTTTCCTCTCTCTCATGGATCTGCTTTACTCACCCTCCACTTCTCTCTGGCAGGGTTTTCTCCAGGTGCCCGTAGTGCTCTTCATGTGGCGCACTCTTCATTTGGCCGCCTAATGACTCCGCGGTGAAACGGTGCGGCCGATCACACCGCGACTTTACGGCTGAGAGAGAAATTGAAGGTGAAGTACGGTAGATGAGATTCTCCTTGATATTTCCCTGCTTCTAAGAAATGCAGAGAGAAGTCACGGCCTTTCAGGGTGGAAAGATTGTGTTGTTCGTTTGTTACAGGTGCTGCCTCCGTAGATTGTTCAGGACTAGATGAAATTCTAAAAAAAAATTTGTATTTTTTTTTTTTTATTATTGATTTTTTGGTTTTCTTTTGTTCACTCAGACTTTCCGACAGAGATGGTCAAATGTGACTTGCACATTTTTCTTTCAACTTATGTAGAATTTCTGAATTATTCACAGTGATGTTTAAACATGACCTGCACTCCCTGTATAATTTATCATGCTCGTATTGCTTTTTCTTTTTAACTTGTGCAGAATTTCGGACAATAATGATTAAACATGAATTTCACTCCTGGTGTTATTGCTCTTCTTCTTCTTCTTCTTCTTCTTCTTCTTTCTTATTACAATGTGTACGGTTCTTTCCTGTAGCAATTTGTTTATTAATTGCGCAGAATTTCTGACAGGAAACTGTAAACACAACAACACCTCTGCATATCATCTGCGTTTGTATTCATGCATGGATTTGTCTGTTTGTTTCTTGATCGATTGGCGTGTGGAATTTCTGACGATGACCGTTAAATCTGGCCTCGTCGTGCGCTAACCGTACACGCGCGTGCCTCTGCGCGTTAAATGGGAGTCGTCGAGCTTTGCTTATGCGTAAGGACGTGCGTATATTTCTGCACACTCCTGAGCATGCGAGAACCGTTCGTGGTAGGGAAGTGCAACAGCAGCTAAACCGACTGTGCTGAGCTTCCACGTGGCGTACTGTCCATCATAGCGATGTTTAATTAATCAGAGTAATCACTGGGGTGCTCACGAGACGCAGACAGGTGAAACGGATGGAATGTAAATAAAAGCCGTATAGAAAGGAACGGTTACAGATTACGCCTGGTTTGAAGATTTGGCTCATGCAGCTTTGCAGAGAGAACATGTGTTAAGCTATGAGTACATTTCAAAGACAAATTGGAGACCAGACTGGCATTTCCCAACCAACTAGGAGTTGAATAACGACACGGCGTACCTTCATTCATATCGCTCACACTTTAATACGTTACGTCTCTGAAGCCAGCGGCGGAAAAGAGCAAGAAATACGAATTTTTATGCGTTCGCAGAATTTCTAAATGTAATCATGTGATTGGGTAACTATAATGCACATATATACTCCTATAAACTGTGTGTATCTATTTGTTTACTTATTTATTAGACAAACTACTCTAATAAACCATTTTTTGTTTTGCTCTACTCCATGCAAAAGTATCTTTACTTCATTTTAAGGGAAGATCTCCTTAGACCAGAGGTTCTCAACCTTTTATAACTAAAGCCCCACCCCCTCTCCCCTGAAGCCTTTTTTATCAAGTGGCACGCCCCCTCCCTCACCACCACCCCCCCCCCCCTTCTTATTGGAGGAGACCAGGTGTAATGACCTAATCTATAATCTGTTTTTGATAGATAGATAGATTTTTTATTTTTTTTTGCTTTTGTACTTTTTTGAATGACTTTTCATAACTTTTAAGATTTTTTAAAAGAACTTTTATGACTTTTATAAAACTATATAACGGACAGGTATGGGACATGAATGTTTATAAGACGTTTCTGAGCACTAGAACTCCTCTGAACATCCGTAACACAGTGGACTATTCTACATGTAAAACATGTCGCATTCTATTCGTCTCGCGTTCTAAAAACATCCGCACGTGAATGATGGAAACTGGGACGAAGGGCGCGTCTCGTTATCCGCGACGCTGTTAAATCTCCGGCTCTCGGCCCCTCGCTGAACAGAGCGGACGCAGAGAGAGGTGAGAGCGCAGCGGGAAAGCGAGACCTCGCGCTCGCAGGACAGTACCGGAGACATTTGGAAAGTCGCGAAAGTTTGTCCAAAAAGTCGCTAGAGTTTTCGCTAGGTGCTTTTTGATGCAAAAAAACTCATTAAAGGGGTCTGAAAAGTCGCTAAGTTGGCGACACTGGTCTGCACCGACCGCTAGATAAAAGCCAGGCTAAGCTCCGCCTCTCCCCAGCAAAAAGAAAATCCAGACGGAGCGGGAACGCGGGGTTTTTCATGTATACACATTCTATCTGAAAAGCAATAAAATACACCGAGTCCACAACTGAAGCCCTGTCTCTGATTTCTTCTTGAAAACAATTCGCACCCCCCTTCCGATCTCTCCATACAAAAAGCATACAAACGCACATCAACGTGTGGCCGTACCAAAGCACATCGATTTAGCACGTGCCGGAGTTATCAGTGTGTACGGCGGTGTGTACGCACGTTCGCTAAATACGCTCTTACGCAACAATTGTCCTACTTATTATTTTTTTTTACGCACGCTTTGATAAACGAGACTCCGGGTATCATGTGTCCTTCGTTCTTTTGACTTTAACGACTTTTTAACAAAGAATGCCAAATAAATCGGTAGGGAGTGTGTACAACGATAGCGCGAGTCGGCCTATCCTAATTATCTTCGCTTCTTCAGACGCTCACGTTATCACTATACGTTTTTCACGTAGGCGTCGATGGCACGCATTACGCACCCATGCACGCTTTAATTGGCGGTGTAATTAGATCGCCAGGCATAGCTGTTTGGTTCTAAAATCTCTCTGTGGTTGCATATCTGAAATAAAATAAAAGCCCTTGTTATTTCATAGGGTCTGCAATCACGCTGACACGCACACATACGAGCTGATAGAGAGAGTACAAAGGGACTGGCTGTGAGCTCACCCCGAGCAGAGACAAGCTCTATTATAGTTCAAAGAGAATGATGAAGAATGGTTTTATATGAGCCTTGGCTCAAAGCTTTTTTTTTTTTTTTTTCCATTAGGCCAGATAGCAGTGGGCTTATTAGAAAGCAGACATGTCAGCACACGGATGTGTGTTTATAACCCTCTCGGGATTAGTCCTGTGTATTATTCCACCGCACCATCCAAACAGCTTTCGGGTTCAGCTGGAAGGGACTGGCTCCAGTCCAAACTGTGTAATTAGTTTAGAATACGGGTATTCATGCTACTCAACAAAAATAAAAGATGTTATTTTTCATGTCTGATTGTAAAGCAAGACTTTATGAATTAGGTACAGTAATCCAGTGAGCTCGGTTAATCCTCTTTGCTACGCGTACAGTGTAAAAAAAAAAAAAAATAAATAAATAAAAAAAAAAGGTATGTGGGCAATAACAGACTGGAATTAAAAAAAAAAAAAAAAAAAGGGAAGAGAAAGAAAACAGAAGGCGAGAGAGCGAGAGAGAGAGAGAGCGAGAGAGAGAGAGAGAGGTGATATGTAGCAGATTTGGGACACATATCTGGGACATTTTTTTGTATGTGTAAGACCTGACTACCAATTTCTTCTCCGCTTGCTAGGTGTCCTTCCTGTATATTCCATGCCATATAACACACACCCACATAATCTCATTTCCCACACAATATACAACAACACGTATCATATCCCGTGCAATGCACAATGTAATACACACCAGTGCATATCATAAACAAAAACATATCGAATCTGACATGGCATGCGTTTGGTGTGTATTGCATGGTATGCCTATAATGCATCTAATGCATATCGTAGACCACGCAGTACACACTGAATGCATGTCATATTCCATCCCAAACTCATGCACATGATACATTAATCCTTTTTCTACTACAGTTCATGTAATATACACTGATACATACATCGCTCTGCCTAATGCACGTGCCATGACACATGAAATACACAGTACTCCAGTGCATACTACGTATGTAAAAGGCACCAAGACATGCAACATCACATGCATGCCATATTCCATACTATGCACCCTGTTACATGTGCTCATACATACCAGTGCACATCACATCCTACACAAACGCATGCCATGTTCCATGCATTATAGGCATACAGTAATAATGGAAATCTGAAGTACAAATACGAGGTATTCAGTTCAATTCAATTCCGTTTGATTCGTGTAGCGCTTTTAACAGTGGACATCGTGTCTCAGAGCAGCTTTACAGAAACGTATAAAGACAGGATGGAGATTTTAAGCGTGTGAGTTTATCACTATTGGGCGAGACGGTGGAGACGGTGGTGAGGAAAAACTCCCTGAGACGATACGAGGAAGAAACCTCGAGAGGAACCGGACTCAGAAGGGAAGCCGTCCTCATTGTTTCTTTTTAGAAAGTTTCACCAGGCATCTGTTGGAGTTTAGAAGGCTTCATAATGACGCAATCGGTCATGTAGGAAGCTTGTGGGCCAAAGAAAGACTCGGTAAAATGCCCAGGTTGTACCTGGGGTTTTCCAGGGTAATAGCGGTAGTTCAGAAGTTACGGATATTTGGGATAAAGATAGTGGCTTTGTGTTACACCCCTTTCATGCATGTACAACGGTACACACCTGTGCAACGTCCTCTTGAACTCTTCCCTCAGTAGAGGAGGGGGATGAAGAGGCAAATCCAGCACCTGAGTGGCATCGTCTATCACGCCGACTTTCACTTCCACTCCAAATGCAGCTCATCGACCAGCTTGTTTTATTTCCAGAACAAACACCAAGCTGTGATGTAGCCAAAGCAACTGAGTCAGCCTACAAAACAAGGAACATTCTGAGCAGCGATCGTTTTAGTCGTGTGAAACAAAACCGTGCTGTAATATCTCTGACTCAGGCACAACCATGACAAATGAATGCCTTAGTACAGTATCTCACGAAAGTGAGTACACCCCTCACATTTGTGTAAATATTTGATGATATCTTTTCATGTGACGACACTGAAGAAATGACACTGTGAAACAGTGTAAATTTGCCGTCCCCTCAAAATAACTCAACACACAGCCATGTCTGAACCGCTGGCAACAAAAGTGAGTACACCCCTAAGTGAAAATGTCCAAACTGGGCCCAAAGTGTGAATATTTTGTGTGGCCACCATTATTTTCCAGCACTGCCTTAACCCTCTTGGGCACGGAGTTCACCAGAGCTTCACAGGTTCCACTGGAGTCCTCTTCCACTCCTCCATGACGACATCACGGAGCTGGTGGATGTTCGAGACCTTGTGTTCCTCCACCTTCCGTTTGAGGATGCCCCACAGATGCTCAATAGGGTTTAGGTCTGGAGACATGCTCGGCCAGTCCATCACCTTCACCCTCGGCTTACAGTAGCGATACTGTACGAAGTTCTCCTCAAGTTCTAAAATCCTGCTTTTCTTCTTGAACGAAATGGCATCGGGGTCAGGAGAGCGACGGCTGCTTTCTCACATTCGCATTCCTAACACTCACGCTAAAACCCCTGTGATGTTCGGCGACTGCAGTCAAAGAATCTTTTAAATTTTTTTTCTAATCAGCAAAGACGTATGCGGATGTAATCTCTTGACTGAGACCAGACACAAGACCACGCCGCATGCAGATCGGGCAGGTCAGATGCATGAGATTGTATAGAGCTCATTAATGCAGTGGAAAGTATTCAAATTTATGGATTCACTAACGTCCAGGGGAGATAAGGAATAATGCAACGGAATACCAATTAACCACTTTTAATGATGGCAGGAAAGAGGAAACCTGCATAATGCCCTCAGCTCACCGAGGATTGATCTAGCTTCGTGGGTTTTTTTTTTTTTCCTCCCTTCACAATCCAAAAAAAAAAGAAGAAATGTTGTCCTTAAATCAAACTGGCAGCTTGTCGGAAATGTACTCCGCATTTTTTACATGAAACAGTAAAAGTTTTATTCATGAGGTGCTCACTGAGCCCTTGGAAATTTGGCCTAACTGCGAGGTTCCCATACAATGTCAAATATTCTGTAACTATACTTCTCCGTCCGTGCTCTGTAGATACGAGCTGAATAATTCATGACGCTGCATCCTGTCATGTCAGCACTAACTTCAGTTATCTGATGAGCTCATTAGCGCTTGATGCTTCGGTCTGTCACGCCATGTTTTTTTTGTCTTCTTTATTATGTCCGGACAAACGTGAGCAATTAGAGTCAAACGCTCCCAAAGGACTGCACTGTCTCTATACCACACGGACAGGGAATAGATTAGACACCGGAACCGGGACGATTATAGAGCAAGTGTGCTACTGAAATAATAATCAACTCCTTATATTTTCTCCTCATTGCATTGTTTTCCTCTCTTTGTATTTTTTTCCCCCTCAGTGTATCCGTTCCTGTTTTGCTACAAGCTGGGTTTGATTAGTTGGTGGGCGTGGTCTTCAGATCTTCATATCTTATTGAAATCCGTTCCAAAAAAGTAACAGTGCGCCTGCAATTCGTATCTGTACTTGTAGCTGTTTTTTTTTGTTTTTTTGTTTTTTTTAAAAAAACAATTAAAAAAATATTTTAAAATATTTTATTCAGTTATATCTAACATGCACATATGCAGAATATTTTCATTTTTATTACACTTTTTATTAGGATTTTTAATGAAAAAATACACTGTTTTTATTGTTTTTTTTTTATTTATTTATGCCCCCCACCGTGACCCCCCGGTTTCATTTTTAATGTCTTTAATAATATATATATTTTTTAAAATTCATGATCTCCTTCACCTTTTCTTTCTCATTTCTCTCAACTTTATTTTTTCCTTCAAGTGAACATCTTCTGCTTTTATTCTAAATTATTTATCTTTTTATTTTTTTTTTTTAAATCTTTTTTTTTTTCTTTGTTATCCCCCTGAAAAAATGTTACCAAAATGATTCACATTCATCTCTTTGTAACTCATCTCGACATGCACGTACAGTATGTGCGCATAAATATTTTCTTTCTCATTTCTCTCCCCTTACTTTTTTTTTTTTTTTTAATTATTATTTTTTAATTTAAAAAATTGTTCTGCTTTATTTTCTTCTCCATTTTTAATCTCTCACCCCACCGCACTCCCTATCTTATGAATGGCTTTTATAGCAGAAAAAAACAAACAAACAAATAAACAAACAAACAAACAAAAAAAGAACCCCAATATATATTGCTAACAAAGTACAAATTCCCATTGTCCTCCGAAAGAGGGGAAAAATGAGAAAAGAAATAATGACTCCGGGGGTTCTCAGAGGATTCATTAATGGCTCCTGGATGACAAATGTGTCTGTTAAGTGTGTTTTAAATGAAATAAACTATAAGACAAACATTCACATCACATATATGATCCTTCGATAGGCTTACGGCTGTACGATTGTGCTGTGAATCTATAAAAGCTTTATGAAGCTTCAGTTCTCATGTCATTCATACTACTTCCAAAGACCTTAAATATTCCTATATTCCTATATATCTAAATAATCAACATGCAGGTTCTATCCATAAATGCACGTATATTCATATGAGGCACCAGACGTGGCCCTCCACCCATCCCGTCCCACGGGGCGATATATCACGTCGCCCGGACGTGAGTTAAAATGCGGCTGGAGCAAAGCTTTTGTTTTGTGGAATTTATGAGCGTCATTACAAAAGCAGCAGCAGCAGAGATAAAAAGCCGCCTGAGCGGGAGAATAGTGCTGAGAGATGGGGAATGAGGCTGCACGAATCATCCATTTCATCTCACACCATGCAAATCAGTGAAGACCAGCTCTGAGGCACAACACCAACGGCCAATCCTGTGCAGCACGCTCACTTCACAGATTAACCCGGGTGTAATTATTCTTCCTCCTTGGTTTAATCAGGTTTCGCTTTGGAAGACAAATAGGAAGGAAAGATATATATCATATATTACAATATAATATAATATAATATAAAATATAATATAGTTGTACTTGTGCTTTGGGGATTTCCTCTGGGTACTCCAATTTCCTCTACCAGTCCAAAGACATGAGCTGTAGGCTGCTTGGCGTGATGGGTTAGCACCCCGTCCAGGGTGTCCCCAGGGCGTCCACTGCCTTCTGCCCCGAGTTCCCTGGAATAGGCTGGGATATAATATAATATAATATAATATAATATAATATAATATAATATAATATAATATAATATGATATGAAAAATGTGTGTAATTGTTCATATGGTGAAGTTTTCTGCAAGGGCATATAACATTTACATTTATTTCAAATTTATGGAAGAAGTCTCCAGTGTCAGCACTTTATAACAGCTGTAAGTATTCCAGGAACTAACTTCTTTTGCTGACATTCCACAACATTAAATGTGACAATAAATGGATAAAAAAAACAACAAAAAAAAAACAATGTGTTGTTGTCACGTATTAGGAAGCTCTGGACTCCACTTCCCATCAGCCACTGCACTGCACTACATGTCACATGACCACCTGCACCTGATTCACGTTTTGGTTAATGAGCACTCATGGGTATATATAGTCCTTGTCTGCACTATTAGCTTGTCTTTCGTTGTCTTAGACTCCCGTTGTTCATGTCTCGATGTTTGTTTCTTGCCACAGTGTGTTTAGTCAAGTTTTCATAGTGTCTTTGTTTCTTAGTACGTTTCTTTAAATAAATGTCATTATCTGCATCTGCATCTGCATCTGCGTCTGCATCTGCTTCTGGCTCAACCATCTGAACCGTGACAGTTGTTCAGTAATAATAATAATAATAATTATTATTATTATTTTTAATGCTTAACTTAATCATTTTCAAAATAAGTATAATAAAAAAAAAAAAAAACTCTTCTTGTTATAAGAAAATAATCAACTTCAGGTCGGTGACAGTAACTCTGCTTCATCATACCACGCTGACACTGATCATTTTCCTAGAACAACACGACACAGAGTGGGTTATTACTTACATACAGTATTATATAGAACTTAAAGCATTGTAATAAATATTAATTAAAAAAAAAAAAAAAAGAAAAGCTCCAGAAAGCAGCAGTCGAACTGAAAATAGAAAATGGGTGGTGCTGTATGGTTATTTATTATTAAAAGGCCATTCTAGTGAAACACCTTGTCTCCTCGGAGAACATCTACAGATGTGGCCATGGAAAGTGTGCTGATGGATTGAGCAGCACAGTGCAGTACCTGTGCGACAGACTGAGAGAACAGAAGCTCTTAAAGTAAGGATGAACAATGGTTCACTTTAATGCGTGTCCAAACCACATGGGACACGGAAGGGCTGAAGAATGCGGCATTGCCTCAGTATTTATGATGTCTGCGGTTCCATGGGATTCTCAGTAGAAATTTCCGGTGGATATTTAAGTGGAATTAAAATATGAACTGGCCCGTGTTAAAAGGAGTAAATAGTATGTTATTGTTAACTCAAAACCCAACTGGATTTAATTAATGAATTAGAAAAAAAAGAGCTAATTATATAACTATACTGTAGTATATACACAGATACACAGTTATACACAGATTATTTTTTTTTATATCTTCATTTCACACCTCAACGTATTTAGAAAACTATTTAATGGCTTTAAAAGACAGGAATCTGTGAGTTTTTGTGAGTCCAGGGACTATATCCTGCTCCCAAATGGCTACTGGGTCACAATGTGTCACAACCTTCAACGAGAAACAGTCCATGGAAGTATATTTACACGAAAGTGTGGAGACCCAATCAGATTGCAACTTTCTAAAGGCAGTGAATTTCCATGGTGTTCCGATATATATATATATATATATATATATATATATATATATATATATATATATATATATATATATATATATATATATATATATATCTATATATATATCATGTTTTCCCATGAAATCACTAATGCGGGTTAGACATTCAATTCAATTCAATTTTATTTGTATAGCACTTTTTACAGTAGACGTTGTCTCAAAGCAGCTTTACAGAAATATCAACACGGTATACAGATATTAAAAGTGCGAATTTATCCCAATTGAGCGAGCCGGTGGAGACGGTGGAGAGGAAAAACTCCCTAAGATGTTAAGAGGAAGAAATCTTGAGAGGAACCCGACTCGGAAGGGAACCCGTCCTCATCTGGGTCACGACGGATAGTGTGAAAAAGTTCATTATGGATTTATATGAAGTCTGTTTGGCCTTAGAAGCTGCCGTAGTCCCGGCGATCTGGGATTGGAGTCGATGAGAGCTCCATCCAGAGGTAGGACATCCGAAACGGATGACATCAGCATGGCGTGATCCATGGACTTCTTCGGTTAACCTATGGATTCACGAGGACACTTTTCCCATGGACATTTTTAGTAGAGTAGCGTTAGCTTATTGAGTTTAAATCTGGTTTTATGATGTGACTTTGTGCGTGATAAGCATAGTGCGGTTACTGAAGAGGAATGAATATAAGAATGTGTGTGGGCGCCGTCAACATTTTGTGCACTTCATAAACCCTGAAAATATTTCCATTCCAAAATCAATTGGGACAAAGATGACAGCTGAAGCTCGGTCAAAACACTAATACCGAAACAGATTTATATACAGTACGTCTATGGATATAAATATATATCACAGCAACTCTCTCCTAACTGCGTTGGGTTTTTCTATACTCGACACTTAATCTAACCGATCTAACTAAATTTGAGACGATCTCAGAGGAGTACTCAGGCTGAGCATGATTCATTGAGACAAAGGTATTAACAAAAAGGTATTTCCTCCTGTAGTTCCCAAACTACAGATGTTGTAGTATGAGTAGTGTGTTCACACCGGGGTATTTAAAAACATGTGGGGCACAATTAAAACCCAGACTGTAAGGTAGAACTGCTGGGAAATTAAGTGTGAAATGGGCGGAGCCATCAAGGGACACACGTGTAGTGATGGGATGCTCGATTTAGTTTCCTGAGTTGATTCAATAAATCCAATGGCAGATCTGACCGGTTTAGCTCGTGGCAGGGGGCGGGGTCGTCCTGGAAGAGACCACGCCCATCAGAATAGAAAAGTGTCATTGTAGGATAATCGGAAAATAACTTTGGCTTGATTTGCAGATATTTCTCTCTAGGTGGATGAGTGGACCCAGAGAATGCCATAAATAAATAATAATAATAATAATAAACGCCCCCTACAGCATACTGTAAAAGAACCTGTGTTTTTTTTTTTTTTTACTTATAATTTGCTACCTGTTTGTATATGCATTCCAAAAAGTCATGATCTAACAATTTAACTTTAGTGGAAAAATATATTTTCATGACTGGTGTATCATTTCTCCTCCATTATTGGAGCTAATGTTCCCTACTGAGGCACTTTTACCCACAAGTCATTAATTTTAGGTGAGCCGAGAGAGGATTCATATCATCTCTGGAATATTGTAAAATAATTGGGTGTTTCTTGGGCCTGCTCTCAAAAAGCAGCTATTGTTTCTGAGCATATTTAAATTGACCCAAGGTTCTTAAAGTACTTGGAAATAAGTAATTTCATTTAAGCTCAGAATTGAAACCACATTTCTTTGTTCTCTCCTGAGCCATATTAACCTTAAAACCTCGAGCGATACCATCGAGACGAAACGATTTTCCGTAACCGTTCTCGCCCTTCCGCTGGTTCAAGCGATTGCATGTTTTAAATCTACGACCCCATACCAAAAAAGTTGGGGCGCCGTGTAAAATGTAAATAAAAAACAGAATGCGATGATTTGCAAAGCTCATAAACCCCGTGTGTTATTCAGAATAGAACGTAGAAAACATATCAAATGTTTAAACTGAGTAAATGTACAATTTTAAGAAAAAAAAATAAGGTCGTTTTGTATGTGACGGCTGCGACGCGTGTCCAGAAAGTTGGGACGGGGCGACAAAAGGCTGGAGAAGTAAGTGTTAGTGAAAAGAAACAGCCGGAGGAACATTTTGCAACTATGATCCGGATGTAGTTCACAATTATTCCATCCATCCTTTTCCTATAGCGCTTATCCTACAGGGTCACGGGGAACCTGGAGCCTTTCCCAGGGAGCATGGGGCACAAGGTGGGGTACACCCTGGACCGGGCACAATCACATACACACTCACACACCCTTTCATACACTACCACGCCGATCAGCTTATCATGCGTGTCTTTGGACTGGGGGAGGAAACCGGAGTACCCGAGGAAAACCCACAACACGGAGAGAACATGCTGGGCAGCGACGGGAATCGAACCCCCGACCCTGGAGGTGTGAGGTGAAAACATCAAGAGGAGACACTATAGCATCTTCCTACGCAGCAAGTAAAAAATTATATATAAGATATAAAGAATATAAGGAATGTTTGCCGTTACTGAGTACCAAAAAAACCCATAGTCATACTCGTGCACAGTCAGAAAACGGCATCGACGGACGCGTCGTCAGAATACGGGCCGCGTGTCGAGTGTGTGCTAGCTCGAGCTGCTCAGATTGCAAATGCAGTCCATTTCCATAGAGAGAAATCCTGAAGTCGGAGAGAAGAAAGCGCTCAAGAAATCGCAAATAGAGGTTGTGCACCTTTTACAGCGACTTACCGTCCAGCATTACAAACAGTCTGCATGACTGCACACGCGGTGTAAGCAATCAGGAAACTGGTCCGTATGTTTAAAGAAAACCATGTATAACAAAAACGTCAGCTTAACACTCGGTTAACCCCGAGTCAGGATTGATCAAACTGCTGTTTGATGCTTTTTGTTTCCTGTAGTCATCCATTGACTTTAATCAGCTCAGAATCAAAACTGTGATTCGATCATTTAGAGCTTTGGAGCCTTTTTCCAAGAGGTCGAGGGACCTCATTTACCATCTTATCGTTGTTAAGATGATGGCCAATCTGAGGAAGGATTAGCGGCGTATTTCTCTGTAGGAAATCAAACCTACTCCCGGCAGCTTAAGTACGGATTTATGGAGTGTGAATGTCCTGAAACAGATTTCAAACTTAAAGAATTATTACTGAGCGAGTGCCCTGGACATTTAAAAAAATATATTATTATTGTTCTGGACTATTTAATTCCCTCGTGTCAATTTTTTTTGATTATCTTACAAATAAAAAAAAAAAGATGCCCCTTTGTACAGTAGATCCATGACCACTTCCTGTTTGTGTTCCCAAAGGTTTTTCAAAAACTAGCTAGCAGTGAATCATATTCTCTCGCTGGAACGTCAGACATGACTGGGTTAATGAGAACTGAGAACGAGAAGCGTTTTCACAGACTTCCACACGGTCTTCGCTCGCTCTCGTCTGATTAACAGACCGAAGACATAGCTCGGAGTAGTTCTATATTTGAATGAAATAAATCAATATGTATTTCCCAGTGTAAGAGGAAAATGTCCAGAACCTCTGGTTTATAGTGAACGGATTGTTTTGGCGCTGGGAAATCATTCCTGGATATGTATTTGAGGTGTCCTTGAGGACTCGTCACAATTTAGAGCACAAAAGAAACACTTTTTGGCCAGACAAAAGCCGAGAGGAGGCGTTCAGGGACTGATGGGATGAGACGAGTCTGCTCGGAAGATGGCAGAGGTGAACGCGAGCTCTCTGTAGATCAGAGCGACTGACGTCAAATCTCTGACCTGGATCGCATTTCAGTTAGCCCCAAAGCAAATGAGACTGAACCCTTGTCATAAATGTTTCTGTAATCCTGTCTATATTTTGAGGCATGTGCGAGAACCGTCTCAGCACACAGGCATTGTGGGAGAATCGGATTTGCTCTGCATTGCATTCAGTCTGAGGATATCACGTTACATGTACCGGCCATGATGGATTGCCCTCGGTGTGCCGTTTTATAGATACAGGAGTTATGTATAGGTATTTTTGATATATTCATCATTAAAGGAGATGGATTCCTCTAGAAAGAGCTGAATGATGATTACTGCAGTGATGGAGGCATTACCTGCCATATGCTCATCACCTGCCACGTGCTATAGCGATTAGCCACAGTCACAGGATACAAGGTTACACTATTATCAGAAGAGAAATAGTACACTGCTATAGCGTAGAACGCCCATAAAGGAGAAAAACGAGTGAAGATGGGAGTACGAGACAACGATACGATAAGACCTGCCAACCTTTATGCATTTTTTTTATAGGAACTCTGAGTTTATCATCATGGCATGCTTGTACACGTATTCACGTTATCATATATATAAAAAATATGCTAACGTGAGCCAATGGACATAGAATGATTGACAGTCGCATAGGTGTTTTGAATTGACTCCTCAAAAACCACGCCCCCTTCCTCCCATCTTACGTTAGTAATCTTTCATCTCGACCCGATTTTTCCTTCTTGGGAGATACTCTGATGCAGCGTCCTGGCTTTCCGCCATGGTAAATGACATCTCTCCATTCATGCTCGCCAGTTCAGGGTTAGCAGTTCAGTTCATAGCAGAGTTAGCATCCTACAACTAGCGCACATTGTGTGTCGTCTAGGTAACGCAACGTCACTGTCTGTTTCTATATCCACGGATTTACATTTTATCTGTGCGAGATTTTGGACCATATTTCGTTTTCCCATAATATAAACATACGAGTATCTTCATTTCAACCTGATCTGATATATTCAGTTCAATCCCTAATGTAGCGGCAAACTTCAAAATATTATCTTCAATGGAAAATCGTCTTGCGGTGCATTATTCGGGCATTTTCCGCAAAGGAGCCGCTTAAATCTCGGAATCGCATCAGCTGTGCGGCATGTTTTGTTTACTCATCTTCGTGTGTGTGTGTGTGTGTGTGTGTGTATGCAGAGAATTTTTAAACACTTCTAATCTAATCACGAAATGATGGATGCTAGGGAAAAGAGTCTCTAATTTAGCTGCTTTAAGTCCCAGTAAATCTGTCCTGTTTTCACTGGGAGCTCATTAAGAAGGGAAATGTTGACTAGAAGAGTGGTAAGAGTGCGGGCTGATTAAATAACAGAGCTGTCAACCTTGCTAGCCAGAACATCCTAGCAGGCAGAGAGAATTATAGGCAACCAGGTCAGTGTAAAAGCTTATTGTGTACAACAGTTCATTCCATATGATACTGCACATCATAATAAACCGTCTATAACAGGGGGCGTCCGATCTTATCCGGAAAGGGCCGGTGTGGGTGCAGGGTTTCATTCCAACCAATCAGAAGCCACACCCGAGTCTATTGAAAGCCGAGATCAACTGATTAAACGGGTGGAATCGGGTGTGGCTCCTGATTGGTTGGAATGAAAACCTGTACTCACACCGGCCCTTTCCGGATAAGGTTGGACGCCCCTGGTCTACAACACATCGAAGGATATTTAATGTCGATCGACTGACTCGCTCAACGTTCTCCTAGATAAAACTGGCGTGAAGCAAAAGTAACCACGGATCCGTCTTTTACATCCAGAACCGTTTACCCTTCAGCGAATCAGCTTCGCCGTTTGATCCGATAGCTGGAAAGTAAAAAAAAAAAAAGTGATATTGTCTCCAATATCAAGTCGTAAATGGTAGAGCTAAACCGTGAAATATCCACGTTTCCATGTTTGTGTAGATATTTACACGGGATATGCGATCGGGATTGCTTCATGCTCCAGAGTTGTCTGCGACACTACGATACCGCCTATAATAACACCGATCAATCTTGAGGTGAACTATGAGGTTAAGATTTGTTCTACGATATAAAGCAGCTTCCATTTCGACATCCAAACCTAGCGTATACAGCTAAAGGTGTTCAAGGTAAGAATTTCTTATCTTTTGCATTCATATTGCATATCTATGTAAAATTATTGATGATTGTGTCAATTTTGGCGAAATTTCGATCCGCCTTGTCCACAAACAATGAGAGTTATCGATCAGGCGTTGGTTTTAGGCATTTTGGTCAGCATTTGGTGCTAGCCTTTAGTAGCTAATCACCTGGATACTGTAGACTTGAATGTGTAATCCTAAAGACTCATCCCAGGACTCTTATTCACAGTAAACCACACAAGTTAAGATGCAACTACACCTACACTGTACGTGCAACTCAAGCCAAGAGCAATATCACTACAGACTGCATTCAAGCATCTAAGTAATAATAATCTCACCGGTGGCTGTTCATTTGTCCCTTTTTAATTCATGCGCTGAGATCTCCTTTATTTACAGGCAGGAGGTAGAAACTCAGGTTTATTGTGAATAGCAGCATATGGTGCACAGAACCGGAGGCATTCAGGAGCAGATTTACATGATAATTCCCAGCTGTAGCTTTTTGGAGCATGTGCACGCAGGAACTGATCTATTTTTGGCTTGTGGACGCATGTGGATAATTGATCGGTGTTTCTGCTGTAAATATAAACGGCCTGTGAATGTGTCGCATCGTAAATTTCCACCTGTAGCTTTAGCTGCGTTTACAGGTTCTCATAAACATTAATCCATAAAGACAGGAGACAGGAAGCAACACCAGAGCGGAATCTTAAAACTTTAGTGGCTTTTATTAATAAAAGGATACTAATTAATAAAGCAGTGAGATGGTGTGATATTTACAAGAGCACGAAACACCATTTAGTACTGATACGGTACATATACCGTGTTATGGACCGTATTAAAGGGCTCGATTTTCCCTCTTTGAAATGTTTTAGAAATCAGGTCTGTGTCCTAAGGACCATATGATCCCTTAAGGAACTTTTCCTGAAAACAGATCTGTGCTTTTCGGATCCTCTGTTCTCTCATTTAATTGTTCTGAGGAAATGTTCCTCGGGTCAT
The DNA here is from genome assembly GCF_001660625.3 of Ictalurus punctatus. Taxonomy (NCBI): domain Eukaryota; kingdom Metazoa; phylum Chordata; class Actinopteri; order Siluriformes; family Ictaluridae; genus Ictalurus; species Ictalurus punctatus. The sequence continues at coordinate 29,185,422 of NC_030423.2, forward strand.
ATATTCCTTCATTACATTTTTTTCTCTTTTCCTTTTCCCTTTGTTCTCTTCATTAAACGATCTAGGAAACTCTTTTGCGTTACTAGATCCATATGGTCCCTCATTAAAATCTTCTACAAAACATCCTTGTGCTTCTACAACTCTACGTTCCTGTCCAAAGTTCCTCAGGCCCTATACTGCTTCATTGAACATTTTCTAAGAAAATGTTTCTAGGGCAATTTTTTCCCTTTTTCAAATCTTCCGGGAAACATCCATCAGGCCATATGATTTATTTATTTATTCTTATTTTTAAAGAAACTGTCCTATGGTCCTGAGGAATGTTCTAGAAACCAGACCTGTGCCTCTAGAATCATATGTTCCCTCGTCCGTCCATCCTTTTTCTGTACTGCTTATCCTACACAGGGTCGTGGGGAGTCTGGAGCCCAGGGGATACGGGGCACAAGGCGGGGGACACCCTGGACAGGGTGCCAACCCATCACAGGACACAATCACACACACACACACACACACTGTGGACAGTTTGGAAATTCCAATCAGCCTTTGGAGGAAACCGTCAAAGCATGAGGAGAACATACACGCACACAGGGCGGAGGCAGGAATCGAACCACCAACCCTGGAACATGTTCAGCTAGGACAAAGCCTTATCTTCCACCGTTCCCTTATTAAAATTTCTAGAAAACTTCCTTATGCTTCTAGGACCCTATAGTCCCTGATTTCTTTTTTCTTCAAAGAAACTGTCCTAAGTATCGAAGTTCCTCCTAAGCAGTCATAAGTTCTTCTGTCCCTGTATTCCTTCATAAAAAAATAAATAATAATAAAATAATAATCTAGGAAATTGCTTCTAGAGTTATATTTTCTAAAAAAAAAAAAAAAAACACACACCCCTATTCTTCCATTAAAACCTGTTCACTCATTTCATTTTCCTAAGAAAATATCCCAAGCATTTCGGACCCTGAGTTTTTAGAGACACACTGTATGTTCCCGTCTTTAAGTGTTCTAGTATATAGTTGTACTGTATGTTCCTAGGGCTCGATGTCTATCAACGTTTCATATTTAATGACGGATTTAAATTTTTCTTGAAGACAGCCCTATGTTTCTAACGTCCTATGTACCTTGTTTATTTTTTTTCCAAAGAAACAAGTTCCTAAGCACCTGTGCTCCCCGGGCTCTAGTGCACGTTCCCTCACTGAATTCTATTTAGGACACAGCCCTATGTTCCCTTGTTCCCTCTTTGAAAATTTCCTAGGGTCCTATTTACACTCAGAACTTTGTCAGAAAGGGTTCGCGGTCCTGCAGGTGTTTTGACGTATGACTTTCTGTGACCCCTTGGCTCCCAACTTGACTTTAGAAACAGTTTCACAAAGTCTTAGAAAATATGGCTTTGAAGGAGCATGAAAGGAAAACACAGAGCCCTGGAAACCTAGTTCTAAGAAACAGGAGATTTTGGGCTAATGAACAAGTTCTCATTTGTCAAAGGAGAGCATTTTTCTTTATAGGAAAATATGTGAACAGTATCTCCGTTTCATCACACCACCCTAGTGTTTCGTTCTTTACAGATGATAATGCGCTACAGCACAGGCTGTAGTATAGCACCGGAAGCACAAGTTATAGTGCGTTATAATACACGCTGCTGGTGTTTATAAAAGCATTTAAAGCATAAAGGGCATTGTGACAGGTGTTACGTGTTTTACAGAACGGGAATACACTTTCATTTTAATATGTGATCGATGCTTTAAATGCTTTTGAAACTTTACAGGTTTTATGTGAAGTAATAAAATCCATCTTCATCCATCGTCCTTGTTGGTGGTGGATTGATTCCGTCTGCAATGTTTCACTCAGTATTTTGGAAATCATCCATCCATCCATCCATCTTCTATATCGCTTAATGCTTTTTCAAGGTCATGGAGAAACCTGGAACCTATCCCAGGGAGCATGGGGCACGAGGCGGGGTACACCCTGGACAGGGTGCCAAGCCATCACAGGGCACAATCACATACACACTCACACACCCATTCATACACTACGGACACTTTAGACACGCCGATCAGCCTACCGTGCATGTGTTTGGACTGGGGGAGGAAACCGGAGTACCCGGAGGAAACCCCCGCAGCACGGGGAGAACATGCACACTCCACACACACACACAGGGCCACGGTGGGAATCGAACCCCCGACCCTGGAGGTTTGAGGCGAACGCGCTATGGGTAGATGGTGTTATAGTAAAATAATGAATGTCAGGGTGGGAACAGTAACTCTGCTTCATCACTCATCACTGGAGATAACCCTTCATGTCTGGTGTTTTTTTGTGCCATCTCTTAGTGAGATCAAATGACGTGCCTGGAACATCACGTTGCAAAACATTAGACAAAAATGTTCCAGTAGAAATCTTACAAAAGAAATACTGCACACGAGGCATCTTAATGGTTTCTCAGAAATACATTTCAAATACTAACCCCTGAGCGCTGGAGCTCTGTACTCGAAACATTCTGGAAATATTCTGGATTTATTCACACAATCACCAGAACTTGTTTTTGCAAAATGTGGTTACATGATAAAAAATAATAATAATAATAATAATAATAATAATTGTTTGCATGTACTCGTTGCTCGGATGAATCATCCACTTTTTTGTTCACTACACATGATTTTGATTAGCATTTGAATGTATTTGCAATCAGTGTTAAAATATAAAAGTACTGCTGGTGGTTTTATGATTATGTTGATCGGCCATGAAGATCCTACAATGATTGACTGGTGATTAAAGGAATGTTTCGACAGAAAAAAATCCGATTTAAACAAGTCCACCATTTCACCGAGTATAGCCGATATGACTGTATTCATCTAGGGAAGACTTTATTATTATTATTATTCATTATTATTCTGTTTATTATTCTGTTTGCCGTCTCGGAATCAGAGCAAAATGAACCCATTTGCTTTGTTTGCTTAACTGGTGTGGTTTGGTTTCTCACTGCACGTAATGAAATGAACCACAAAACGGAAAAAACAAAATGACGTCTGAGGGGCGTGTCCTCGTAAAACTCATTCGTTCATTGGTTGGAAGTACACCGATGGAAAACAAAATCTTTACCAAAAGTGTGTATGCACTTTTTTAGCATGCAGAACGCCAAGCCAGTGCTCATTCTTTGACTCTCGAAGCACATGTTCGGTTTGATTCACTTCCTGCAGTGAGTCGATTCAGAGTCAAATCGCTTTCCCATCGGAGTTCACCTGAAAGTCGAGCGAGACCACGTCGCTTTCAGACCGAAGCGTGTTTTCAGCTGCTTAAGGAACCGTGCCGAGGCGGAGAACGCACCGGGGTTCGGTTCAAAGACACTGAATACTGTGTAAAGGTTTTAGAACATTATCGCCTGGAGCTGAGCTTAAAAAAATTATACTCACAATTTAGTTCTAGCCATTGGCTTGTACTTTATTTCTCAATAAATACATGCAAGATTTCTCTGGTATTTAAAAGGCATTCCTCTAAAACCCCTAGCTACTGCATGACAGACTTCATTTAAACAACACGCCGCTAGTATCTGTCACCTCGATTTAATTAGCCTCAGCGCTCTAGCAATACATCTCCCATAACACTGCAAATTCATTGTCCCTAAAACCTAGTGAACTGAGCGAGGCAGCTAAGAACTCGTTTTTCCTCCAGTTTTAGTAGTTTTGGCATGTTTGGCCCCGGATTTCTGTCATGCTGTGAGCTCATTTCTTCGCCAAAGTCATGAGAACAATAAGGATTATTATTATTATTATTATTATTATTATTATTATTATTATTATTATAGGGTTTTCAATGTCATTAACACAGAGGCTTTTAATATGTTTGGGAAAGAGCTTCGAGTAACATGAAATGTGTGTGATTAGATGGCACAGCACATTAATCTCGTTAAGCTTTGAACACAAGTCACTTCTGGAATACAAACCAGACTCCCCAAAACAAGGTGAAAGAAAAGAAAACGATTTCGTTCTGACAAAGTTTACCTGTTTAGCTCAGTTGTACAGCTGCATCTCAAATATTTTGAATATCGTGGAAAAGTTATTTTTTTTCCGTAATTTACTTCAAAAAGTGGAACTTTAATATATTCTCGATTCGTTACACATGAAGTGAAATATTTCGAGAATTTTTTTTTGGTTTTAATCTCGATGATTGCGGCTTACGGCTCACGGAAGTCAAACATCCGGTATCTCAGAATATTCCAGTAAAGGATTTATAATACAGAGATGTGGACCTGATGAACAGGATGTTAATTCATGCGCTGATACTCGGTCGGGGTTTTAATCCTTCTGCAGGAATGACTGCGTCGGTGCGGCGCGGCGTGGAGGCGATCAGCGTGTGGCGCTGCTGAGGTGTTCTGGAAGTCCAGGTCGCTTTGATGGCGGTCTTCAGCTCGTCTGTATCGTCGGGTCTGGTGTCTCTCGTAGATTCTCTATGGGGTTCGGGTCAGGCGAGTCGGCTGGACGATCGAGCACAGTAATCAGCACACGGTCAGTAAAGCAGTTACTAGAAGTTTTGGCACTGTGGGCAGGTGCCGAGTCCTGCTGGAAAAGGAAATCAGCGTCTCCATAAAGCTCGTCAGCAGATGAAGCATGAAGTATCTAAAACCTCCTGGTAGACGCTGCATCGACTCTCGACTCGAGAAAACACACCGGACCGACACCGGGAGATCACATGACACCTCAAATCATCACCGACTGTGGAAACTTCACACTGGACTTCAAGCAGCTGGGATTCTGTTCCTCTCCGCTCTTCCTCCAGACTCCGGAACCTTGATTTCCAAACGAAACGCAACATTGACGTCCATCTTCCCCGTGATTGTGTGTGTACTGACCCAGACTGAGAGATTAAAGCCTCAGGAAACCTCCGCAGGTGTTTGGAGTTAATTCTCTGATTAGAGTCTTCTCAGGTCAACATCTCTGTATTATAAATCCTTTACTGGAATATTCTGAGATACCGGATGTTTGATGTTCCGTGAGCCGTAAGCCGTAACCATCGAGATTAAAACAAAAAAAGCCTCGAAATATTTCACTTCATGTGTAACGAATCTAGAATATATGAAAGTTCCACTTTTGAATGAATTCACGGGACTTATTCAAATTTTTTGCGATGCACCTGTATAGTCTTGTGTGACTGAGAGGCTAGATCTGTATGGATAATCTAAGCAGCGATATCTTTTGCCAGCAGTGCTGCTATGCTGTTAAATTTCAAGAACGGCAGATGCTCTTTGCAACTACTTTAGTCACCGCTAGTGTAATTATTGTTGCGCAATGCTAGCTAGCTTCAAAATGAACTTGGCTACAGTAATAATAAAAAAATAATAATAGTAATAATAATAATAATAGTTAGTTTAACATAAAATGCCTACTTCTGGAGAGATGACAGATTGGGGAAATACGCTGGTGCTTCCAGGGTGTCTTGGAGGATAAAAAGAACTGTCAGTCATTTCAGATTCATATGTAGGTTGGCTCATTGGGTCGGTTTTACCGGGGTTATTTTTTTATCGTACTATACAAGGTACGTAAAGATCGGCAGGACTGAAAATGGGAAGAACGAGACCTAAAGGCTACATTTTCAGCTGTACTGAAGAGAAAACTGATGCTTAATTGGCAGCTTAGTTTTGCCCAAACGGTTATTTACACATTTGCTTAATGGGACCGGCGAAATGTGTAATTGTGTAATGTTTACCCTCAAGTCTCGTAGTCTTACAAGAAAGTGCCAAATGTGAGGTAATAAATTTCACAAACACTGAGCCGAATCTCCAGCCCTCGCCTTTTCTGTTTTGTTTTGTTTGTTACTGGACTCAACACACCGATGTCTTATTTAGCCCTTTGCTTCCTTTGACCTTTCCTGTCAGTGTTGAAAGCTAACAAATGAAGATGCTCCTCAGCAACAGACACATTTTTTCTCTCTTTTCCGTCTCTAAAGGACATCACAGGCACATCAGATAGCGCTCATTGGAAACGAGTCGCCGAATAACAAGTTTTCTTTTCCTCGGCGCTGATAAACAGACTCGGGCTCGGACTGGATGAGAGCCGGAGTGATTAGAATCAGGCAAATGGAGTATGGATTTTTAGCGTGTGACAGGCACTCAGCTTACAAACACACTCGCTGATAACCGGGATTGGGATGGCTGTCAACATAAATAACATCTTTGTGTGTCACAAAGACATTTTTGACATGTGTCTCTGTGAAGGAAGCTCTGCGATTTATATTCTACATACTGTACATTATCCCTAATGAATATTCATGAGGAGCTGGAAGCAGAAGGGCATGGAGAATGGGTTGTTTCATTGCCAGGTTGTGTGTGTGTGTGTGTGTGTGTTTGTTCTTTTGCAGGTGTTACACGTTTAAACTTTTCATCAGGAATCTGTCAGGGAGTGCCGGCTCGACTTGACGGACAAGGCCTCGACTCTGAGAGTCAACTGGGTCGCTCGAGTCACGACGTTCTTACCGGCTCGGTTTATCACCTGTCTGATTGAGCTCTGAGGTCACACACCTCACTTGTATGGTGTGTCATGAAAGCTCTTCTTCTGTCTTCACTGCTGCTTTATCAGAGTGTCCACGATGGAAGAACACGATCCTCGTATGGTCTGTTTTTTTTTCTTTTTTTTTGGGGGGTGCGGTATGAAAAAGAATTGTAATCTTGCTATCCGATGTCACCCAGAAGTGGTTGTGATTTTTTTTTATTATTTTTTTTTTTAAATTCACGGCTTTCTTCCTCATGTCATCTCAGGGAGGTCTTCCTCACTACTGAATCTATATCCAGAGGTCCGTAAAGCCGATTTGTGATAACATTTAATGTAGGTATGCTAGCAAACTATGCACGTTTCAGATGTATTAATACCTTAACTCAAGCGTAATGAAACGTACATGTCTCAAATCGATCATTTATTACTTCACTATATTCTCAGAACACAGGCATCGTGTGCCGATAAAATAAATGAACCGACTTTTACTTCGTATGGAGTAACATTTTGACGCCAGTTATCATTTTTCTCCAAGCGACAGGTTAGTGTTTAGAATTGGAACCGTCTTCAAAAGGGCGAATCTCTTTACGGTTCTAGACAGAACCGGCGATTGTGCCAGCAACACCGTCAATGCGCTTCGTATAACAAAATCACGTCGACGCCATTGCAGCTGTGCTAATTCGAGACATCATTTAGTATGATACTATGCAGTTATTATTATTAACAATCAGTCATCCTTGGATTCACCAAATGTCAGTTCACATTAGCTGATCGTAAGGTATCCACGTTATTTAATTCTTAATAGATGCGTCTGGTGTGAAATAGAGATGGACAGATAAATAGAACTTGCCTACAAAAAAAAACAAACAAAAAAAAAACAGCTAACAAGCATATTGACATTGCATTAAATCTGTTAAGACTATTAAATCATGGAGAGAGAAAAAAGTATATGTTCTAATGTGCTGTTCCTGTGCTGCTGTGAGTCAGCCTGACTCACAGAAATTGTAATAGAAATGCAGAGCCAGCAATGTCTCAGAGTCAGAATTAGCTGGGAATTATCTAGAGCTACAGAATTACCTACATTGTGTATAAGGATACGCTGAGGAAAGTCAGTGAGTTCACCGCGGCAGAGTGAATTCCATGATCTGTGCTGTCTGAGCCGCGTATTGCGCACCGCTATCCTTTCCGGCTCAGCTCAGAGTCAGATCAGCGGTGCATGCAGGCTCAAAGAGGCAAATCGAGACTCGTTCTTGGATGCCAATGAGTCTGGAGTTGACCGTGGTGAAAGAAACCTCCCAGGCGTTCCTGTAGATACCGTGTCCTCCATCCGTCCTGAAGTCTCTACGCCGTACTGCGCTCGCGGTTTCAGAATTTCATCTGCGTCACCAGCTTTTCTGCATGAGTGCGTTTTAAGAACTACGGTAGTACTTCCTTCAACAGTGTAACACGGTATGTAGATTTATGTGTCCTCATTAATAGTGTAGCCTAAAAGAGCGTTGAAGCTGGAAATGTCATTTGTCGCCTGTGTTCTGAAGTGAGGTTTGATGTGATCTTTGATGCACAAATAAAACAACCTGAAACGAATGATGTCTTTGTTTTAGCTATGAAAAAGATGACTAGCAAATCTAGGGAAAAGAGTGTGGGAGTGTAAAAATGGGAGAGAGAAAGAGATATTTATGGTCAGCTTTGCTGTGTTAAACGTGGTATATAAGTCAAATTTACTTATATACACTCCAGTGGTGGCTTGGCGGTTAAGGCTCTGGGTTACTGGTCGGGGGTTCAAGTCCCTGCACTGCCAAGCTGCCACTGTTGGGCCCTCGAGCAAGGCCTTTAACCCTCTCCGCTCCAGGGGGCGCTGTATCATAGCTGACCCTCCCCAACTTCCTAACATGCTGGGGTATGTGAAGAAAACAATTTCACTGTGCTGAAATGTATACGTGATCAATGAAGACTCATTATCATTATAACCTTCTACACATCAATCCTATGGAAGCAAATTAGCACAGGAAGTGATATTCGTCTGAGAACCCAAAAGGTCCTCATTCTCCACTCACACAACTTCCACTTCCTCGCTGTTTATTATCAACGTAAACTGTGATTAAAATGCTATCAAGGTCATATTAATATGTCAGTCTTCTGTGAAAGCTTCTTGTTGCAGCTCTTTGTGAAATGTAATTAGTCTGCTGTCACTGTTCCAACGGCCACGGCCACATTAAACATATATTCGGTTCCAACTGGTATTAATGACAGTGCCAAGCTCTTTCTATACACTCGTAGAAAGAAATGTTCTTTAACGTCTCATCGGCTAGTTACATGCCATTTTATATATTCCTCCTGAAAGGGTTCTGATAGGGAAGTATTGTAGGGTTTTACGGAGAACCTGTACGGGGTTCTTCCAAATGAAGAGATCTGAAGGCTTGTAAATTTTCTAGAAGTGTCGAGTATACAGTACGAGTTCCTCAGAGGTTATTCGCATAGACAAGGTATGCAATAGGAGACAGTCAAGCTTTATTCTCGGTTCTGATTGCTCAGAAGGTGTTGATCAATTTTCCCAAACAGCAGGTCTTTACATTGCAAACAGGACATTAAAGGACATGAAGATGTTTGTTGATATGGGGACGTTTGCTGTAAGGAGATGTTTATGTAAAGGTTATGGAAGGAGTCTCCAGTGCCAGCGTTTTTTGGACCAGTCAAAGACAAAGCTGTGACTTTTCTTTTCAGACATGGGAAGGTCTTCAGGACAGAGGAGTTTAGAATTTTGCTGCATTTAGAAGAATGCAGGCCCCGCCCTCATTTTCATAAAAATTAAGCCATGAAAATAATGATGAATTTACCGTTGAGCTTCCGAGTATATTCAAGTGTAATTTGACTTCTACGTATAATTTAAGAGATTTTGCCGCAACACTTAAACTATGACACCTGATGATCTCACTCCGCACCACCGGGGCTCCCATGGCACTGACGACGTTTACACGGACGGCGGTGATCTAATTATCGACCTTATTCTGAATAAGACGTGTAATATTCTGATTAAGGTGTTTACATGAGTCGCTTTTAGAATACTCCTTTCATGTTCCTGTTTTGCGTGTTATAGAACGTAGATGGATTAACGTCACACGTCATCACGTCCCCGCGCCACGCCGTCCGACGTCCCTCCAGAATTTCACGTATCGACGTACAGTTGGTCTTCGTTATGGGACCGTATACAGTTTCGGGTGTTTTTATTTTTAATTTTACGAAAGCTTCGAGTGCGGTTAATTATTAGTCGTGTTATACGTGCAAACAGACGACCACTTGAAGCCGTGGGCTGCGTCCCAAACCGCGCACGTACCTACTATATAGTAGCTGAGATACATGTATTTCTCCTACTATATAGCAGGTAAGTACGCGGTTTGGGACGCAGCCGTGCTCTCTCGTTCGGCGTCAAACGGTCGAGCGCTGCCGTGTGTGTACGTGTCCTGTCTCACGATGCGGTGAAAACTCTCACACGACGTTAATAGTGTGATTAAGGCGTGTACGTGTCTGTAACGCGACTAAAACAGGAAAACTCCACACGTCTTAATTCCATCTGTGTTTACTTCCAGTGTGACTTTAATCGGATTAAGATCATCAATAATCTCTGTTCACATGCTGGTTTCTTAATCAGAGTATCGTCTTAATCGGGTTCATATCGGAGTATCGTCGTCCGTGTAAACGTACTGAGTGAGTACTCTCCTACTTCCTGGTTCCCATCACATCCTCATTCTACAGTAAGGCACTATACAATATAAACACTAGTTTCCAGTTACTCTTTACAAAGTCCTGCCTACTTTACTGTGTGCAGTTCAACACCGCAGTTCCTGTTAGTTCCTGTTGGACATTCTGATATTTTGAATCATGCACTGTTTATCATACTCGCTTTGGATTTGTTCACTGACCTTCTTTTCTATCGTCCAGTCTCACATTCTATGAAATAAACTCCGCACCTGGACCACGCTTTCACTGTACAGATATCTTCACCTTTTTACTATTTTGACCCCTGACAGCTTTGAGTGTACACCTGTACTATGTCATGTGGTTAAACAACAGTTACAGCTCGGGGTTCGAGTGTCAGAAAATGGAGTCTAGCTGATTGGAACGTATTTATTTAGTAAGAGTAGGCTGTCTCTACTGTGGCTCGAGTTTAATTATCTCCTCAAATGTTATTTATTTATTTTTTTTGGACCTCATTCTACCTTATTCTGCGACACACACGTTAGGGCGTAAATAAAATAGAAACCAGCAGCTTTCTGAGCTCATTATACAGTATGGTGTAGGTTTGTGCCATCTGTAATCGTTTCTTGTCTAGCGTGAACCTTGAAGAGATGGAAGGAATATTTTTTCCCGTACGTGCCCCCTCGTCAAGGCACCTGAGCTCTAATTTTACATGCTTTCACACCTCAATCAGTAATTTCAGTTAATAAGCCAATGTCATGCGGATTTAGCGTTCTGCGGTACACAGGGCAGACAGGATGATCTGTAAACATTAATTGAGTCATCATTATTGTGCCCTCTAACTGTGACATTAAATTGACTGGGAGGGGAAAAAAAAAAAAGTTTGATGCACTTACAAAAACAAAAAAACAACAACAACAACAACAAAAAACACAGCAAAGCTTTTTGAGGCAAGCAAACTATTAATCAGCTCACAGCCAGAGACAATAAAGCCACAACTTCAAATGAAGCACAAGAGACACTCCAGCGCTCCTGACTGGGGCTGTCACAAATTAGTTATTGTTGATGTTGTGGGCTTATTTGGTCGGAGACTTGTTTTCCAGGGCCTTTGATGTGAAAACCTCTGATTGGAAATGGGACCGCTGTTATTACTCCTCACCCCGAGAGTCCGTCCCGTTCTTATAATGACTCAGTGATTGGCCATTTGCTTCCTTTAATGCTTTCTTATAGCTCCATCAAGCACAGAGCCACAACTTTCCAATAACAGTTCTTTGTTTAAGGGAAGATGAGTCGTCATAACCGCGTGGCGTCCCTCAGAAATCCGGAATACAACACGACAACAATCTACGGTGTTACTCTTACCACCTAGAAGCCGATTGCTTTCCCATTTTCATCTGGTTGCCGAGATACCGCAAAGTGTAAACGCTTCTGTCCGGAAAACTTTCCTGTGCTACAGCTTTACCTGTGACTGTTACAAAGCACCGACACTGGAGACTCCTTCCATAAACATTCAATAAACCCGTCCTTATAGAAAACATGCATGACTGATGACATGCTTTTTAATCCATTCAACACCTTCTGGCCAATTCAGAATTCAGCAGCGTTTGGTATAAATACAGACACGGCTGCCGTCGGTTCAGGGCAGAAGTGTTGAGTGGATTCTCAGAAGCGAGGAGGTTTGTTCGGTTACAGATTCGGCCTCGGACATCTCTCCTGCTCCTCAACAGAGCAGAATCTGTAAAAGATTGTCTCGACAGGTTTTGTGCTGACTTGCACCACCGTCTCATGCCCTTACACCTGCAAGGTCCAAAAACAAGATCCTGTTTCAGGTATAAAAAAAAAAAAGCAACAGATTTCAACGTTTCAGATTTGCATTCCTGTTTATTTGCACTCGTCACGTCAGCGTTGGTTTTGGCCGATGTGGACTTTATGTCCCATCAGCATGCACAGAATTCACCCAATCACAAGACTCTCTTGATCACTCTCAACTGTTTTGTGTTTCCTCTGTGATTAGTGTCTGTATTTAAGTTCTGAGTGTGTTTCGTTTAGTGTTTAGTCGGTAAGTTGTTGTATCTAGTCTATTGTGTGTTCCTACCACGTGTCCCTCACTCTGCTTACGATTCTCGTTTTTTTTTTTTTCGTTTTTTTATTATTTAATAAAAAACTCTCCACGTGCACTCTTTATGTATTAGACCGATTGTATGCTTGATTGAGTTGGATAAAATTTGTGACACTTTAAGGGGCACCTCGTCTAAAAATTTGGGGACCTTTTCTCACCCTCGTGGAAAGTTAACTGCGCGGGCATGCACACAATATATTCGTACAATACATTACAAGATCCGTTAATTTTAAAAAAAATTTTTATGGGTTATTAGGTGTTCACAGAAGAGGTGGGTCTTTAGCTGTTTTCTGAAGATGGTGAGAGATTCTGCGGTCCGGATTGAGGTTGGAAGTTCATTCCATCACTGAGGAACAGTTAGTGTGAAGGTTCTGGAAAGGGACCTTGAGCCACGCTGAGTAGGCGCTACTAAGCGTCGGTCGTTGATTGATCACAGATTGCGTGAGGGATCGTAAGCCTTCAGGAGAGAGTTGAGGTAGGGGGCGCTGTTCTAGACAAGGTCTTGTAGGTGAGCATCAAAGCCTTGAATTTGATGCCGGCGGCTACGGGAAGCCAGTGGAGGGAGATGAAAAGGGGTGTGACGTGGGTTCTCTTGAGCCGGTCGAAGACGAGGTGTGCTGAAACATCTGAAGGGGTTTGACGGAGCCGCTGGGAGGACCGAGAGTAGTGCGTTGCAGTAGTCCAGTTTTGAGATAAGAAGAGCCTGGACTAGTATCTGTGTGGCCTGTTCGGTGAGGTAGGGTCTGATGCTGTACAGGACGAACCTACAGTTTATTTTTGTTGCTATGTGTGTGTCCATGTGCATATGTATGTATATATTTGTGGATATATACATTTTTCTTAGCATAGAAACCATATCTGCCACCTGACAGCGCCCTAATAAACCATTTGAGTTCTCAAATCTGATTGGTCAGAAGGTTTTTGAGTAATTTTCTATAACAGCACATCTCCAGCAGCAGCAGTTCCAGCTGTGATATGAATGACAGGTTTATATTAATGTGCTCATTCTAATATGTTACAGCTTATACACACGTACTTGTAAGTCTATGAGGAGTTTACGCTCTGTGATTGACAAGTTGCATTTTTTTTTTTTTTATCTTGTTAACTGCAAGAGAGAGAATCTAGGAGACGCTGGTGACTCACTGACTGTTTATTGTGATTATATCGTAAGCGAGAACAGGAACTAGCTCGTGTCCTGGACCTTCCACGACATTAAATGTGACGATGAATGGATAATAAGTAGGACTTGTTATGGTTATTTTATTGTAATGGTTAGCAAATCCCTGCGGTGTAAGTGAAATAACACACTCCATCATGTGTTATCGCTTCTGACACATTAGTTAACATACAGCACGTCGGTATTAATGCACCATTAAGGAAGTAACTTGGATTAGGTTTACATTACAAAATCAGAAAATTGGAATAAGTGTCACTTCAAGACGGTAACGTGGACACTTGTATTGATTTATAATAATAATAATAATAATAATGATAATAATAATAATAATAATAAACCAAATAAGCCATTAAGCCCACAGTGGCCAATTTATAATTGATGGACACATTTATGTCTGATATACTTGGTATGTATGCAGTTTGGAATGTTTACATTTGATGTACGGTATTTGATGTATTGTGGTAGTATAAAAGTCCATGGATGGACATACAATATAAACAGTTTATTCAGGCTTTGTAATCTGAATGAATTTCTGGAAAAAAAAAAAAAAAAAAAAAAAAGAATTTAAAATAGAAGCTTCTTGTCAAAACAACTTATAAACCTGAAACCTTTTTCTTTCTCCCACTTTGTCCTGGCTTTGTTATTTCCTTTTCAAAGCCTGTGTTGGTTGCTTTATGAATATAAGGAGCAGCGGAAAGCAGGTAAAAGGATTGAGACATGATTAAAGAGAATCCTGTTTGTTCCACAGTGTCCTAGAAATAACATGTTCCTCCACTCGGGTTAAAAGTGCAGCCACTGAAGGCACCATACTAACCGTTACACAGCTTAAAAACCAACCTCATTTCAGTTCATTGGGAATGCAATTAGTCCTGTATCACGGTCTCTTACGCTAGAAAACAAGCGTGGGGTTTGTGCTCTTTTCGTAATATCGAGCGTATTGTGCTGTGTGAAAGAGGCGACTGGATGAAAAATAGAATGAAATTTGCTCATTTCTCTGCAATTGTTGTCAATTATCCTGCATATGTTTGCTTCCTGAAACTAGCTTTTTAAAATGTTAAACAATGTGTGCTTAGTGTAAGACATCTGTAACGTGGTGAGGCTACTGGGGCGAAGCCAAGAATTGTAATCAGAGTCGATAGCAAAAGTCCATCCATCCATCCATCTTCTACCGCTTACTCCTTCTTCAGGGTCACGGGGAACCTGGAGTCTATCCCAGGGAACATCGGGCACAAGGCGGGGTACACCCTGGACAGGGTGCCAGAACATCGCAGGGCACAATCACACACACACTCACACACCCATTCATACACTACGGACACTTTAGACACGCCGATCAGCCTACCGTGCATGTCTTGGAAACCGGACTGATAGCAAAAGTCAAAATCCATAAAGGCGATTCGGGATTTTTTGAGAACAAGGATCAAAAGCAGGAAGTACAATGAAAAATACAGCACCGAACTCTGAAAACAAGGCTCAGACTTAATGTAACTACTCACACGACACGTAAGCAAACTAATCAAGGACTAACGTGGAACAGGTGAGCACAATCAGGTAACAGACAAATGACAGGAAGACCCGACTAAGACTAGAGATCGAAACAGGAAGCAAAACAGGGAAACCGTGACCCAAAGCATGACTTTAATACCCTTTGAACATAGACACTTTTATAAAACAGCTCAATTAATCTGTGTTGACAGAATCTAAAAATCAAACTAAAACTAATGTATATTGTCATCTGAGTCACTTCTAATGCACATTAGGCCACACCTCCTAGCTGAGTTTGATGCCGATGGAGAAGAAAAGATTGTCCATCCCCATTGTTCCTGACAAAAAAAAAAAAAAAAAAAAAAAAATCCCCATTGTTTGTCTTCTTATTTGCTCTTCATTGTAGTATGAAAATTTTAACTAGAAACTATGTTTCTTAAACATTTACCTCCACATTTCCAGGTGAAAGGTATATATTAAAAGCACAGAAGATAAAAGGTACCACCTCGGCAATAATGAACCATACAGTCTAGTACCTTTTTTTTTTTTTTTTGCAAGTGTGGAAACAATTAAAATGCTAAAATCAGCTAAAATCTTAGCTTGAAACTTCCCTTGCTTGTTAGCTACATGAAAGCAACGCTGAAAAATCTTCACACACCAAACGTGCCTCTTAATATTCGTGAAGTTTATTCATAAAGACATTGAAAAACCATCAGAAACAAGATACTAACATCAATAATTCAAGGATGACTCATAAGTCATATCGGTCCTCTCATGGATAAAGTGTTGCGCCAAGTCGTGTTCTTGAGAGCTTGTGTTGAGCCAATCTGTTCGGAAAGCTGTAATCGAAGTCTTATCCTTAAACCTGGCGAGTGCAGACTGTTGATTAATAATAAGGCTGTTTCAGAGGGTAGGCAGTTATTTCCGAGCACATTCGGAATAATCGAGCCAAGAAGTCTTATATTAGTTAACTCGCGCGTGTGTGTGTGTGTGTGTGTGTGCTGTGATGATGGAGATGGATTCTAAGAGGAAATATTAATATCAGGACAAAAAAATGATACGGCAAAAAAAAAAAACAGGCTATTATATCATGACAGATTAATAAAATAATTCCAATGTTTTTGTTAAATCAGTGTGCTCTCCTGTGAAGAAAACGTACTGGCGGTTTGAAGGATAAAAGCCCTCGTCACTGTTCACTACTGTTCCTGACAACCAATCACTGACCACAATTGTTCTCAACGACCAATCGTCAATCACCATTTTTGCCCACTTCCTTTGTACTTTGTTTCAAACCTATTTTCTTTGCGATATTTTTCCATCGAATCTATTTCCTGACTCCTCGCTACCGTAACGTCACTTGGTCTACGTTCTTGATAGAAAGTATAAAACTTTGTAAAAAAAAAAAAAAAACATATATTAAAAGTTTCGTTTGTGGTGCCGTGACCAGAGATGACTCGTCTATCGGAAAATATAACACATTTTGATACGCAAATAATCACGACATTTCAATAAATATGCAAATTACGACGTCCGTGATGTCATAACGGCGACTTCTAGCTAGAGAAATAACGTCAGACGTCGAGGAAGCTTGAATACTGACACCTGACGCCGACGTGAGTGACACGAGACTGTGAGAAACGTGACGTCTTACTGTACAAATCTCAGCTTTTTTTAAAAAAAAAAAAACAAAAAACAAAACTCCAGCCTCTTTCAGACTTATGAGTTCTGCTGCGTTTTCTTTCCCGTCTCCCTTCAGTCCAATTCCGTGGCTCATTAGTCTTCTCTGCTTCTTCTGTAATAACGATGGTTTTCATTTCCATCAAAAACTCTCGAATAACAATTCTGCCAACAGACCGCTCAAGACCGAGGCTTCAAGGACGCAACGGAAAGTTAATTTTGACAGACACACCGAGAGACCTCATGATGTCCTGTTGATTTTTTTGTTTTTAATTCAATACGACCAGATTGCGCTCCCCTCACCATGGAGACGGCTGATTTCAGACGAAGGCCGTCAGGAGCTCATTTGTATTTGCGTTCCTGCATTGTCTCTACAGGTAGAATCCGATATGTGCCTCTCATAGAGCTGGGTTACTGTCCGCGATACGGTAATGAGCCGTCTCCCAGCTATTTAGCGTCCTAGCTACGAACCCTAAATTCAGGTGGTGAGAGAGTTTTAAAAACACAGCGACCGTCTCGTAATCTCCTCCCCCCCCAAAAAAACTTCACGTCAATGATCAATCTCATTCATTTTTTTCTTTTTTAAAGGTTGGGTAGACTTTGTTGTTTTATGGCGTGTTAGTTTTTTCCCCACGCACGTGTGCAGTGATTTTTTTTATTTATTTTTTTTTTCACCAGCTATTCAAGTTTTTTCTTGTAAATGTTGACGTATTTTTTGTGATCATTGTGTTTTTATTTTTCTTCGAGTCATTTAATTTATTTTTATGTGCGGAGCTTTTTTCACATTTACAATAGTTTCATGTTCATTTTCAAGTGCAGTGATTTATTTTAGATTTCACGTTTGATTTGATTTTCTTACAGTTTTCTTGCTCGTAATGAATTTCTTTTTTTTTTTTTAATTTCACATGCAATTTGTCTCACATCATTTATTTTATTTTGTACATATATATATATATATATATATATATATATATATATATATATATATATATATATATATATATATATTCAAATGTAATTCCCCTCCACATGATTAATTTACCTTCATGTTTTTTATTTTTAACATTTTTGTTTTCACAATTCATTTCACAATTTTTCTCACCTGGAATTTTTCATGTTGTTTACATTTTTCTGAAATTATTTCTCTCATTTTTAACACGAGACATTTTATTTCTTTTCTTCTCACATTTCATTTTCTTGTGTGTCTGTTTTCATGTGTGGTGGGTGTATTTACATTTTTCACATTAAACTTGTACATTTATTTTCACATCTTTTCCCCCCACGTTCGTGTTTGTGTAGTGTTGTGCAGTGTAGTGTTGTGTATGTGTTTGTGTAGTGTAGTCTATGTTGTTGTGTAGTGTAATGTAGTGTAGGTTAGTGTAGTGTTGTGTAGGTTAGTGTAGTGTAGTGTAGTGTAGTGTAGTGTAGTGTAGTGCTGTGTAGTGTAGTGTAGTGTAGTGTAGTGTAGTGTAGTGTAGTGTAGTGTTGTGTAGTGTAGTGTAGTGTAGTGTAGTGTAGTGTAGTGTTGTCTAGTGTAGTGTAGTGTAGTGTAGGTTAGTGTAGTGTAGTGTAGGTTAGTGTAGTGTTGTGTAGGTTAGTGTATTGTAGTGTAGTGTAGTGTAGTGTAGTGTTGTGTAGTGTAGTGTAGTGTAGTGTAGTGTAGTGTAGTGTTGTCTAGTGTAGTGTAGTGTAGTGTAGGTTAGTGTAGTGTAGTGTAGGTTAGTGTAGTGTTGTGTAGGTTAGTGTAGTGTAGTGTAGTGTTGTGTAGTGTAGTGTTGTGTAGTGTTGTGTAGTGTAGGTTAGTGTAGTGTAGTGTAGTGTAGTGTAGTGTTGTGTAGTGTAGTGTAGTGTAGTGTTGTGTAGTGTAGTGTAGTGTAGTGTTGTGTAGGTTAGTGTATTGCAGTGTAGTGTAGTGTAGTGTAGTGTATTGCAGTGTAGTGTAGTGTAGTGTAGTGTAGTGTAGTGTAGGTTAGTGTAGTGTAGTGTAGTGTAGTGTAGTGTAGGTTAATGTAGTGTAGTGTAGTGTAGTGTAGTGTAGTGTAGTGTAGTGTAGTGTAGGTTAGTGTAGTGTAGTGTAGTGTAGTGTAGTGTATTGCAGTGTAGTGTAGTGTAGTGTAGTGTAGTGTAGTGTAGGTTAGTGTAGTGTAGTGTAGTGTAGGTTAATGTAGTGTAGTGTAGTGTAGTGTAGTGTAGTGTAGTGTAGGTTAGTGTAGTGTAGTGTAGTGTAGGTTAATGTAGTGTAGTGTAGTGTAGTGTAGTGTAGTGTAGTGTAGTGTAGTGCTGTGTAGTGTAGTGTAGTGTAGTGTAGTGTAGTGTAGTGTAGTGTTGTGTAGTGTAGTGTAGTGTAGTGTAGTGTAGTGTAGTGTAGTGTAGTGTAGTGTAGGTTAGTGTAGTGTAGTGTAGTGTAGGTTAGTGTAGTGTAGTGTAGTGTAGTGTAGGTTAGTGTAGTGTAGTGTAGTGTAGTGTAGTGTAGTGTAGTGTAGGTTAGTGTAGTGTAGTGTTGTGTAGGTTAGTGTAGTGTAGTGTAGTGTAGTGTAGTGTTGTGTAGTGTAGTGTAGTGTAGTGTAGTGTTGTGTAGTGTAGGTTAGTGTAGTGTAGTGTAGTGTAGGTTAATGTAGTGTTGTGTAGGTTAGTGTAGTGTAGTGTAGTGTAGTGTAGTGTAGTGTAGTGTAGTGTAGTGTAGTGTCTGTGTAGCACTGGTATGCTGATTATTTCCAGCACACACCGGTGTTGTGTTTGTGTAGTGTATGTGTTTGTGTAGTGTATGTGTTTGTGTAGTGTTTGTGTAGTGTATGTGTTTGTGTAGTGTTTGTGTAGTGTATGTGTTTGTGTAGTGTTTGTGTAGTGTATGTGTTTGTGTAGTGTCTGTGTAGCACTGGTATGCTGATTATTTCCAGCACACACCGGTGTTGTGTTTGTGTAGTGTATGTGTTTGTGTAGTGTTTGTGTAGTGTTTGTGTAGTGTATGTGTTTGTGTAGTGTTTGTGTAGTGTATGTGTTTGTGTAGTGTATGTGTTTGTGTAGTGTATGTGTTTGTGTAGTGTTTGTGTAGTGTATGTGTTTGTGTAGTGTCTGTGTAGCACTGGTATGCTGATTATTTCCAGCACACACCGGTGTTGTGTTTGTGTAGTGTATGTGTTTGTGTAGTGTATGTGTTTGTGTAGTGTTTGTGTAGTGTATGTGTTTGTGTAGTGTTTGTGTAGTGTTGTGTAGTGTAGTGTCTGTGTAGCACTGGTATGCTGATTATTTCCAGCACACACCGGTGTTGTGTTTGTGTAGTGTATGTGTTTGTGTAGTGTATGTGTTTGTGTAGTGTTTGTGTAGTGTATGTGTTTGTGTAGTGTATGTGTTTGTGTAGTGTTTGTGTAGTGTATGTGTTTGTGTAGTGTCTGTGTAGCACTGGTATGCTGATTATTTCCAGCACACACCGGTGTTGTGTTTGTGTAGTGTATGTGTTTGTGTAGTGTATGTGTTTGTGTAGTGTTTGTGTAGTGTTGTGTAGTGTAGTGTCTGTGTAGCACTGGTATGCTGATTATTTCCAGCACACACCGGTGTTGTGTTTGTGTAGTGTATGTGTTTGTGTAGTGTATGTGTTTGTGTAGTGTTTGTGTAGTGTTGTGTAGTGTAGTGTCTGTGTAGCACTGGTATGCTGATTATTTCCAGCACACACCGGTGTTGTGTTTGTGTAGTGTATGTGTTTGTGTAGTGTTTGTGTAGTGTATGTGTTTGTGTAGTGTTTGTGTAGTGTTGTGTAGTGTAGTGTCTGTGTAGCACTGGTATGCTGATTATTTCCAGCACACACCGGTGTTGTGTTTGTGTAGTGTATGTGTTTGTGTAGTGTATGTGTTTGTGTAGTGTTTGTGTAGTGTATGTGTTTGTGTAGTGTTTGTGTAGTGTTTGTGTAGTGTATGTGTTTGTGTAGTGTATGTGTTTGTGTAGTGTATGTGTTTGTGTAGTGTTTGTGTAGTGTATGTGTTTGTGTAGTGTCTGTGTAGCACTGGTATGCTGATTATTTCCAGCACACACCGGTGTTGTGTTTGTGTTCAGCTCCATGTGGAAGGTGAACAGAGGAATCCGAATTCCTGAAACACCAGAGACAGATTTTAATATTCAGACGAGCTCTCAGATCTCTTCACTACCTCCGCTTACTCCTCCTGAACATCAAACGGACCGTGAAGCGTGTAGAAAATAGAAAATGTGATTACTACAGGGGTTTGTGTTTGAAGTGGCACGGAGATGTCGAGGAGGCAGGAAGAGTGTGAAGTCGCTAACACACTCATCACCGGGCTGTGTGTAGCACTAATCAGGGACTTGTTGTGTATGTGTGTTTGCGCGCGAGTGGATGTGTGAATGTCGGAGCATCTGGTGGGAGTTTCTGAGGCGAGATTTGAGAAACGGGTAAGGGGTGTGTGCGTGCGCTCACATCTGTATGACGGAGCAGCAGATGCAGTGAGGCGGGTTGCGCGCCCATCCTGCTGCCAGAGATAATGCATGTGATGTGATCATGTCTGGGGATAAATGGGAAAAGACGGCGTGAGATTTAATCATATATCTCATTTACGTTGTCGTGGCGGATGGACGCCGAGCGAAAAACTCGCAGACTTTCAATTACAAACGCCACTTTTACTTACTGCTATAGAAGTGCTAACGAGGCCGGTACGAATTCCCCGAGCGCTCCCTGCGTCCTTTCTCTGCATTTTGAAATCATTTTTCAAATGATGCAAAAGGTTTGAGTGTGTGTGTGTGTGTGTGTGTGTGTGTGTGTGTGTGTGTGTGTGTGTGTGTGTGTGTGCATTGAAAAGAAATTGTAGTTAAAAGACACCGACTCTGTATTTCACCGGGCAGCACATCAAACAGCAGCTTGTGGTTCTTCAGCAGTCACTCATCTGCCTCGTCTCAATTCCACATTATCCTCCGAGTCCAAACACATTATATATTCCTGCATAATAAACCAGATGGCTACTGACTCACGCCGCTATTTTTATTTATTTGTTTATTTGTTATTCTACATTTCCTGTCACAGACTTCAACGTTCATGCAACAATAATTGATTGATTGATTTTTTTTCTTATTCTTTTGTTTTTCATACGAATGACCCTACACTAGCGAGCAACGAGTTAATCGTTAATTGTCTCGCTTATAATTTGTTTCTGGTGTGCGTGTGGGGGTGTATACCAGTGGCTACAAGTGTCTCGTGTGGGCGTGGCCTACCCTGCGTTTATTATTATTTTTAAATTCCAATGACAATAATAGCTATACGTGGGCGTGGCCTATCCAGCGTTTATTATTATTTTTAAATTCCAATGACAATAATAGCTATACGTGGGCGTGGCCTATCCAGCGTTTATTTAAAATGTTTTATTCCAATGACAATAATAGCTATACGTGGGCGTGGCCTATCCTGTGTTTATTTAAAAAAATTTATTCCAATGACAATAATAGCTATACGTTGGCGTGGTCTATCCTGCATTTATTTATTTATTTTTATTCCAATGACAGTAATAGCTATACATGGGCGTGGCCTATCCTGCGTTTATTTAAAAAAATTATTCCAATGACAATAATAGCTATACGTTAGCGTGGTCTATCCTGCATTTATTTATTTATTTTTATTCCAATGACAGTAATAGCTATACGTGGGCGTGGCCTATCCTGTGTTTATTTAAAAAAATTATTCCAATGACAATAATAGCTATACGTTA
The DNA here is from genome assembly GCF_001660625.3 of Ictalurus punctatus. NCBI lineage: Eukaryota > Metazoa > Chordata > Actinopteri > Siluriformes > Ictaluridae > Ictalurus > Ictalurus punctatus. The sequence continues at coordinate 29,207,745 of NC_030423.2, forward strand.
GCGTGGTCTATCCTGCATTTATTTATTTATTTTTATTCCAATGACAGTAATAGCTATACATGGGCGTGACCTATCCTGCGTTTATTTAAAAAAATGTATTCCAATGACAATAATAACTATACGTGGGCGTGACCTATCCTGCGTTTATTTAAAAAAATGTATTCCAATGACAATAATAGCTATACGTGGGCGTGGTTTATCCTGTATTTATTTATTTATTTTTATTCCAATGACAGTAATAGCTATACATGGGCGTGGCCTATCCTGCGTTTATTTAATTTTTTTTTATCCCAATGACAATAATAGCTATACGTGGGCGTGGCCTATCCTGCTTTTATTTATTTATTTTTTTTATTCCAATGACAGTAATAGCTATACTTGGGCGTGGCCTATCCTGTGTTTATATTTTATTTGAATTCCCCTAACAATAATAGCTGTACATGGGCGTGGTCTTTCTTGCATTTATTTTTATTTTTATTCCAAGGACAATAATAGCTATACGTGGGTGTGACCCATCCTGCGTTTATTTAAAAAAAAATATTGTAATGACAATAATAGCTGTACGTGGGTGTGGTCTATCCTGCGTTTATTTAAAATTTTTTATTGTAATGACAATAATAGCTATACGTGGGCGTGGCCTATCCTGCATTTATTATTTTTTTATTTTAAATTCCAATGACGATAATAGTTACACACACTCACCTTCCAATGTACACCTGCTCATTCATGTAGTTATCTCATCAGCCAATCAGGTTTCAGCAGCACAATGCATACATTTACGCAGATACAGGTCAAAAGCTTCGGTTCATGTTCACATCAAACATCAGAATGAAGAAAAGGTCTGATCTCTGCGACTGACCGTGGCATGGTTGTTGGTGCCAGACCGGCTTGTTTAAGTATTTCAGAAACTGCCGATCTCCTGGGAGTCTCTCGACCAGGGGAGTCCAACCTTATCCGGAAAGGTCCGGTGTGAGTACAGGTTTTCATTCCAACCAATCAGGAGGCACACCTGATTCCACCCGTTTAATCAGTTGATCTTGGCTTTCAATAGACTCGGTGTGGCTTCTACTCGGTTGGAATGTAAACCTGCACCCACACCGGTGCTTTGCGGATAAGATTGGACGCCCCCGCTCTACAGTTTACACAGAATGATGCGGAAAACAAAAAAAAAGCATCGAGTGAGCTGTAGTTCTCTAGGTGGAAACGCTTTGTTGATGAGAGACTTCCGAGGAAAATGGCCGGATTGGTTTGAGCTGCCAGGAAGGATGTAATATAACTCATATAATCACTCTTTACAACTGCGGTGAGCAGAAAAGCATCTCAGCATGCACAACACAACAAACATTGAGGTGGATGAGCTACGGCAGACGAGAAGATCAACTTCCTGTCCTGTCAGTTGAGAACAGGAATCCGAGGCTATCATGGGAACAGGCTCGAAGAAGACTGGAAAAAGACCAGGTGATGTTTATTTTTCTAATCTTCTACTGTCCAGCCTGTGCCCAGAACCTACGGTGCTGTAAAGAACCGACGAAGAACCTTTTTTTAAAGAGTGTCGGCCACATGGTGTCATTTTTCCCCCCACACGATTAATTCCTCCCCACATGTTCCCACGACGTCGCGCGTGTACTCGAGTCCGTCCCAGAACGCACATTTTTCGACGCAAATCCCACAATCACACAACGAAACGTTTGTGATTTGATTTTGGTGTCTATTTACTTGGACGAGATAATCGCGAGTGCGTGCTGGCTGTTTTAGGAGTGTTTTTACTTGACAGGTATTTCATAGGCAGAGTGCTATCTTCTCTGAACGCTCCAGTGCACGCAGAGTAAAACGCGCTACGCTACAGTCAGATTTCCACTGACTTCGAAAATAAAAAATAAAAAAATAAAAAAAAGCCTGGTTTCTCAGCTGTGTCGTTGGCTGTCAGTACGCATTTCTACACACTCGCCAAGTCTCTAACTCGAGAAACGAATTCTCTCATCTGTGCTTTCGTTATCGAGCCGGACCGCTTCCTAAAAGCTTCCCACACACCTGAGAAAACAGTGAGAACAGGGAAAACGTATTAGGATGAAGTGGTGCATTTCAAACATTCAGCATGTTTACCTACAGTCCTGAGAAGGTGTTTTATTATCGCAGTTTTCTATCACAGCGGCTGTGACCGTCCCGCGGGGTTCTATTAATGTAGCTCAGTGGTTAAGACGATGGATCAGAAGGTCATGAGTTCAAATCCCAGCACTGCCAAGCTTCCACTGTCGGGCCTTTGAACAAGACCCTCAACTGCTCAGACGTATAACCGAGATAAACGTAAGTCGGTCTGGATAAGCGCGTCTGCCAAGACGCCATAAGTGTTCTAATAAGTTATCATTTCTATAGAGTCGTAACAGCTCATACACAGGGACTTGTAATAATAATAAGCGTGTATAAATGTTAATACGGTTATGGAAGGAGTCTCCAGTGTCAGTGCTTCGTAACCGTTCGGCGGTAAAGCCATACCTATTTCCGACATCTTCGGAACAGAAGATTTGACACTCTTCGCGCTGTTTTTTTTTTTTTTTTTTTTCCATTAATTTCAAGAGAGACAAAAAGAGAGGTTGGTGAGGGAACGACTGTTAAGTGAGAACAGGAGCTAAGACATCTCCATGGACATTCAACAACCTTTAAATGCACACTGTAAAACCGGACGAGTTCATTTAACTCCAAAAAAATTTGAGGAAACTGATTACCTCGAAATTTTTAAGTTGATAAATCCATGTCGTTAAGCCAAATACACCTAGGACAAAGATATTCACTCGAACCTGTTCTATTTAAGTGTATTTGGCTTAAAGAAATTGGTTTATCAACTGAAAAATCTTGAGGTAATTAGTTTCCTCGAACTTTCGGAGCGAAGTGAACTCATCCGGTTTTACAGTGTAGCTGTGAATGTAGCTAAAATGTACGATGCGTCATTCTCGTACGGATGATACGTTATAATCGTTGGTAAATCTCTGTAGTGTAAGAGGAGTAAAACACAGTGGGACCGGTGGGGACTTCATCACACCAGCCTGCCGTTGATTCATTTCCTATAACAGCACAACGTGCAGCGTGTTATTCCTTACTTTTATTCACAGTGGTTTAATCGTTTAATTACTGTTTTTACATCGTTATATCATGTTAATTACTGTATATAATGTCATATATTAGTAAAGGTGGTATATTTGTTTTCTTTAATATTCGGCCGACATGGTTTATATGGTGGTGGCTTGGCGGTTAAGGCTCTGCGTTACTGATTAGAAGGAAGGTCGGTGGTTCAAGTCCCTGCACTGCCAAGCTGCCACTGTTGGGCCCTCGAGCAAGGCCTTTAACCCTCTCTGCTCCAGGGGGCGCTGTATCATGGCTGACCCTGCGCTCTGACCCCAACTTCCTGACATGCTGGGGTATGCGAAGAAAAGAATTCCACCGTGCTGTAACGTATACGTCATCAATAAAGACTCGTTATCATTGTCATTATTTGACTGAAACACTAATTATAAATTCTGAGCTAAATTTGTGTTGAAAGAGTGATAGCAAACATTGGGTGTAAAAAAAAAAGAAAAAAAAAGAAAAAAAAAAGTGTTTCTTTGGATTAAACAATGGAAAGAAAAAGGACTTATGTGATGCTTGGTTTCTGGAAGTGTAAATTAGTGTGAACACTTCAGAGAACAGATGTTAGGCCACCATTGTGGGGGGGGGGGGTGAGGTTCCAGACAGTTGTTCCAGTTTGATGTTGACGACTTTAACACGTTTTCTTTTGTCTGAAGGAGTGTCTCTTTTCTATCGCTGGAGCTAATAAGCTGCTCAGATGAAACACAGTAACGTCTTTAAGATCACAAACCACGCTCCGTCGATGTACTGCGACTATAAAATCAATAAAACGCACCTCTTTTCATTTCTTATGAACAGCATCAGCACCGAGAAGTGAACGAACCCTGACAACTTCTTTCCTCTCGCTATATTTATCCCGATATGTACTTTTGTTCCAACGGATTCTCTTTCACGCTATCGATCGTTTCCATTTCACCAGGCACTCGGTTATTAAGTCATAAAACACTTCCAGAATGCGAGAACGGGCGAGGCCGAAAGTACGAGAGCAGGTGCGACGTCTGTAATGAATCATTAGACATGGATGAAACAGTCGGTCTGTGTGTGCGACCTCTCCGGCAGATGCTGCGAGAGATCCTTCAGCCAGCTTCACATCCTCGTAAACAGGCCGGCTTTTGTGGCGGAGCCTGAGACGGCGGCACCATCTGCGCCTGTGGCCTCGCTCGGCCATAACGACTGCTTGTTTCGCAAATGAAACAAGTCCGGTTCATTAGAGGGGAAACTCGCTCGATGCTTTTCAGCGCGGTTTTCCTGCTCATCTGTGAGCGGAACGTTGATCCGTGACGCTTCTTCTCTAGCGTTGATTTGACTTTGCCCTGATTCTGTTTAACATTAGCATGTGATGACATTTTTGAAGCTCAATAAATACCTTTTAAACATGTAACCCATGTACACTTCCATGACTAACGTATCATGATCTTTCCTTCAGGGTCACGGGGAAACCTGGAACCTATCCCAGGGAGCATGGGGCACAAGGCGGGGTACACCCTGGACAGGGTGCCAGTCCATCACAATACACAATCACATACACACCCATTCATACACTACGGACACGTTAGACACGCCGATCAGCCTACCATGCATGTGTTTGGACTGGGGGAGGAAACCGGAGTACCCGGAGGAAACCCCCGCAGCACGGGGAGAACATGCAAACTCCACACACACAGGGCCACGGTGGGAATCGAACCCCCGACCCTGGAGGTGTGAGGCGAACGTGCTAACCACTAAGCCCGTGTGGCATATTAATCACATTAATTATCATATAAGGTGTTTTTAGGCTCAGGATTGGGATGACTGAAGTCTTTTCTTCCACATTATTCATTCGGTGCTAATGTTCCCTGCAGTTACTTTGAAAGGTGACAGAAACGGTCCACACTCAACTCTTCACGTAGTCACGAAGAGAAAGAGCAGACACTTGGAATAAGTCGCACCACTCACCGCTGCTTATTTACCATCCGGTGTTCATCAATTGTCAGCTAATGATGCTTCACAGAGCGGGGAATTTGTTTTCGGCAAACTGCTCTGACGTTCCCATTATCCGCGGTAATTTATTGTTTGACACAGCCTTCTTTGTGGCCATATGATCCACTCCATCAACACTTTTTATTTATTTATTTGTTAATTTTTTTAAACAGTAGATGAATCCAAGGTTGGCACGCACCCTCTTTCAGCTTTTCTCTCCATTTTACTTAGTATTTATCAGAGCGCTGTACTTCTCCACGGTGCCTGTCACTGTCGATATGGATATAACGCTAGAAATGCCGCGGCATCGCTGTGAAACAAGCAGAAACTATTTCCCCCAACCGTTATCAAGCTGTCGGAGAGAACCATCAGACCTTGAAAGTCTCTCTTCTTATCAAATTAAATGACTGATATATTCGTCCCGGGTTGTGACGCTAATCAATAACGAACAGTTTGCAGTTGCATCGATCTCCAGAGACACTTCCTCTGATCACTTACTGAAATATAGTGTTTTAAGAAGCATAGCAGTGAGGATATATATATATATATATATATATATATATATATATATATATATATATATATATATATACGCATATATTGTATATATCAAAAGGTAAATATACAATGAGTTGACACACGGGTAGAAAAAGAAATACTAGAAAATGATATAATTTTAATTAGTATAGATAATATATATATATATATATATATATATATATATATATATATATATATATATATATATATATATATAAAATCTCTAAGTCTAAATAAATTACTGAAAATGTGTTAAAAGTAATGTGTCAAAAATCTTAATTACAGCTGGAACTCATGCGATACGTTAAAGAGAGTCATGATCGGTTGTGATAATCATTTAGACGTAATCATACAGGCGCACACACACACAAGGCAAAATATAAACACATAAACAAAAAAATAAATATGTAGATGTGTTGTCATGTTACCAAGAAACATAAAAAACGCATAAACTTCCCTGTGTGGAAAACTTAAACGTACAGCTTTACCTCAGACTGTTACAAAGCACTGGCACTGGAGACTCCTTCCATAGACGTTACAGAATCTCCTGACAGAAAATCTCAATTTTTATTTATTTTATTTATTTTTTTAAATGGTGTCCACTGTACGAGTCCGGGTGAATGAGCTGTTACTATAGAAACAATAATGTATTCAAACGAGTACATTTAGAGCTGCTATTTTAGAAAATGAACCAACCAATTCTAACCAATCAGGATCCAGAATTTAACAGTGCTGTGGATCTTGTAATTGCTATTCCAAACGAAACTCCAGTATTTCCCAAACCCATGTAAACTTGCTGATTATAGCTCTCTCTGTATATATATATGTGTGTGTGTGTGTGTGTGTGTGTGTGTGTGTGTGTGTGTGTGTGTTCATGAATTCCAGCTCTAGAATATCTCTGATTTCTCTACCAGCCCCTATATTTACACTTCTTGCATCACCGTGCACTGACTTTCCCCATATTACTCATCTTGTGACTACCCGATATAACACCAGACATTTTCCTCACTATCCGTCATCTCTTTGCGTTATTTAGCAGACACCGACACTTTAAAATGTCATTTTGCAATGTCAGTGACACGTTAAAATTTCAGTACCGACACGTCCCGTTTTCCTCGTTGCATACCCCAATGCGCTAAATAATAAGCCGGCATCCCAGAGGACATCATAAAGGTCACAGCGAAAAATTTTGATCATAATGCATTATGAAAGAAGAATTCAGCTAGACACAATAGGATTTGCAGAGGAGCATATATCCTGGAGGCTGAGTTGGCACCTTGGATGCTGATAACACCATTAATATTTAAAACCAGCCAATTAAGAAGACCTCAGAGCTGTTAGGCTAAACTCCATATTCTCATTTCCTTTGAGAGAAAAGGCTTCATCAAGCTTAAAATCATTTAGCAGTCCACAGACAGCCTTATTCAATCTGAATACCTTCGCTGGAGTCAGCATGGTGAGGCTTAATTACATAAATCTTTAGTCTCAGGTATGCAATATGCTGACGGCATGAAACAGGTATGTTCACTGAACTATCTTTACCTTACGACGGATTTGAACACTGGAACTCTCAGGCCTCGTCTACGTGCATACGGATATTTTTGAAAAAGTGCGGGTTTGAAAACATGCAAGAATGCAGTTTTGCTGGAAACAAAGCTTTTCCAAATAAATGAAATGTCGTTCAAGGTGGATTCATTTTGCAACTCAGTTTGCACTGAATGTGCTGTTTTGTGAAGAGTTTCGTGAAGGCGCGACGATTTGGTGCTGCGTCTGTTCTCTCTAGCTGAGCTTTTAGCATTAATTACATGGGGGTGCCGATAATTTTAAAACTTGCATTTTGTGCAAAACGATCGAACTATTTGAGGAAACAATAGATTTTGGTATTACAGGATAACGTTATCGACGGCATGGCCCCAAACAAAATGACGTGACACTTGCTACAGGATACTATCTAGGGAACTTTTAGATTAATAAGCAGTGGATTGTCGAAAACATTCAGCATGAGCTTTTTTTTGTTTTTTCTTAGGCGGACTTTCCGTTCAACTCTTCCACGCGTGTGTTTCCCGTCTGCGGGAAACGCGGTTGCCAGGTTTCGGCACAATTTCCAAGCAGACTGCATCTCAAAAACCACATACTGTAAAATCCCATGAAAATATTCAGGAGAAATATTTTTCTTCTTTTTCTTTATGTCACAGACACACTTTCTGCATTTACGCGTTGCCTATGTTTTATTAGATTTCATTCAGATTTTTTTATTTGCTAAAACAACAAGATCATGATGGCTGCGGAGTGCTTCTTTTAAAAAAAAACAACATAAAAACGACTTTGGGGTTAAAAAGGTGACCCTGGCAGGTGACCCTGTGATGTTGCTGCTCCACTTCCACTGAAAATGTTCATAGGGCGAGCAAGGGGCAGCGTGAATTCTCGCCCCGATGGGCCTCAATTGGCGTTTGCTGCAGTACCCTTGTTTGACCACTGGGTGCAATATTAACTCAGTTCAACAGAGCATTGATCTGTTAAATAGTGATATTTTTCAAAATCACTCAGAAGAGAAAAGAGCGTTCCAACACTTAACGAGTGTCTAGAATCCTCTAGAAAAACAACAACGATCCGAGTCACCATCGGATGGATGTGTGGAATGGAACCGCCGCTGGATTTAGCTCAAACTGTCCCCTGCTGCATGTTTTATTCATTTCATATTTACATTTTCGGCTCACTCTCATGTCGAATGCCATAACAATCTCATCCAACTCGCCGAATAAATATAACAACATGCTAAATTATTGTATCGTATTCATCACCGTTCAAGAGTCGTCCTCGTTAACGATGTGGGAAATAAACAAAGACAATGAATTGAACTGTGTGAGCAGTCGGATCGCAGAGGCGGTCGGAAACGAAAAAATCGAAGACTCAGCATCAGAGCACACAGCAGGGGTTTAAATCACAGACCAACACAGAGAGACGGCAATTACAGAGTACTCTTGTAACACGAAAGGGATTTAATAAACAAGGGGTAGAGGAGGGAAAGGTCTAAGTCAGAGGTGTAGCTCAGCCGGGTGGATTTTGAGCTTGAAATTGCCTCTGAAATGTTTTATGACAGTTCCAAATGTTTTTTTTTTTTTTGTTTTTTCTTTCTTGTTTCATGGACATAAACGTTGCACAAAGGTCAAAGACTTTATCTTATTTTCAAACTTTCCGGATGTAAAAACATACATGTTTTACAATATGTAATTATCAGAACTGCTCGTTTTTGCATCGTTTATTTATTTATAGACGCTTTTAATCTATAATTTGTCATTCTTGTTTCCATAAATTCACGTGAGCTAATATTTATTTTCAATTTGCCCAAAAACGTCTATGGAAGGAGTCTCCAGTGTTAGCCCCGCTTGAGTCATTCCAGTAGAAATGCTAAGCTATATACCCCACACATCGAGCTAACACTGGAGACTCCTTCCATAAACATTATTTGACCAAGACAGATGATCGTTGATACGACGACGTTTTCAGTAACAAGATGTTTATATAACATCTACGGAAGGAGTCTCCAGTGTCAGCGATTTGTAGCGGTCAGAGGTAAAGCTGTAACTTTAAGTTTTCCCACATCTTCAGGAGTCTTCAGTTTTTTTTTTGTGTGTGTGTGTGTGTGTCTTAGTAACTTCTAGAGAGAAAAAAAAAGAGAGTCTGGTGAGTGAACGCCTGTTTATAAATGTTTACAGAACCTTTCACAAAATATTAACTGTAACTATAAACAGATAAAACGTATGGGGTGTCATTTCCTAATAAATCCATCCATCTTCTATACCGCTTTATCCTTTTCAGGGTCACGGGGAAACCTGGAGCCTTTCCCAGGGAGCATGGGGCACAAGGCGGGGTACACCCTGGACAGGGTGCCAATCCATCACAGGGCACAATCACATACACACTCACACACCCATTCATACACTACGGACACTTTAGACACACCAATCAGCCTACCATGCATGTGTTTGGACAGGGGGAGGAAACCGGAGTACCCGGAGGAAACCCCCGCAGCACGGGGAGAACTCTGCATACACAGGGCCGCGGTGGGAATTTCCTAATAAATAAAAATTGTACTCATTGTCACCATCAAAATATCGCTAGCTGAACTGAGATCAGCGCTAACCATGCAGTTTGGTATGGGAAAGTGTATTGTTTAGCATTCTGAAAAAGAAAAAAAAAGAGACTGCTGAGTGTATCTTGGCGTTCACGCTCCAGTACGACGGTGTTTACCATAAAGCGAAAGGAAATTAAAGAGGAGCCCACACATAAATAATGATGCTCATTCTGCGTCTCCTTCTCTTTTACATCAGGAGTAATTCTCTACGGCTAATTACCCCCTCCTGCGTGAATAACAGGGATTTGCATAGCTGTCGGGCACCTTCCCATCACGAGGGGGGGATTGAGCCTCGCTCCTCCACGCTGGCACTGCCAAAATCGTTTATCAGGCCATTGTGAAAGGGGTCTCCAGGGTCCAGGGAACATGACATCCGTTTACCACCTGGATGTTATACATGCTGTTTCAATTCGCGTTTGGTTCCACCCCATTTCAGTCTGAGCTGCACTAACTGACTGACATCCGGAGTTACACGTTTCACTAACAAAAGCAGAATAGCTCGGTCTCGGTCATAACAAACTAGTTAAAAAAAAAAAAAAACAACAACAAAAAAACATTTTAATATTTATTATATTATTAATACTTCTTTACTTTTTTATTCACCCGTGATGTCTATCACGGACATCAAGAGAAAACTCATACAGTACACAACGCAATCCATTTCAACAGCCGAACGAGCAGACTCGAGGAATCCTTCAGGTATATCACCTGCTATAAATTCATGAGAATATTCCCAGTCGATGGATTCCAATTATGTTTGCATGCAAATTTTATTCGGGATGAATTATTTAGCATAAAGATGCAATCTCCATGCTTAATTCCCACACACTGGGATTCAGCCTGACCTGAGCTATATTCAAGCCTGCACACTCGATGAAAATATGACGCCATACGATACGGTGCGTGGTTGAAAGCGGACGTTCCGGTTTACTTACGTGGTACGCTATCCTATGCCATGCTAATCTACGCTACGCGGCTTGACCCGACTTGAAGATCACAGTTCAACGGGCGTTTGGTGAATATCCGAGTTGGAAATGAACTTAAGATTTAAGTCGGTGTAAATACTGAAACAAGTTGGAGTAATGGGGATAATAATCAATACGGCAAGAACGGAAGACACGTGGAGGGTAAAAATAAATAAATGAGAGAAGAGTCTTTCTCTAGAAGTTTCTTAAAGTGTAGGTATGTTAGAGCGCTTTGAGTCTTGTCTTTTGTCATCGTTCTTATGAGTTGTTTTTTTTTTCTAATTCCTGGTTTAAACCCTCACCTGTTTTCCCGTTTCTTGAATATGGATTATTCTAGTGGGGAGCACAGGTGTTCCTCGCACCTTTGGGGTTGGGGGTTCGAATCCCACCATCACCTTGTGTGCATGCCCTCCCTGTGCTTCGGGGGTTTCCTCGGGGTACTCCAGCTTCCTTCACCAGTCCAAAGGCATGCATTGAAGCCTTATAGGCATTTCCAAATTGTCCATAGTGTGTGAATGGGTGTGCAAGTGTGCCCTGCAATGGGTTGGCACCCCGTCCAGGCTGTCCCTGAGTTCCCTGAGATAGGCCAAAGGTTCCCCCCAGTGACCCTGTGTAGGATAAGTGGTATGGAAAATGGATGGACGGACTACTCTAGTCTAATGTTGTCCACCTGTGTGATTTTTTGCCTATAAACACCGCACATTACGTGGAAAGGGGAAAGAAACTGGCCTCAGTGATGCTGACCATGGCATGGTTGTAAGTGTCAGAGGGCTTGTTTAAGCAGTTCAGAAACTTCTGATCTTCTGGGATTTTCACCTCCAACAGTCTCTAGAGTTTTCAGTGTTGATGAGAGAGGTCAGAGGAGAATGGTCAGACTGGTTCAAGCTGACAGGAAGTCTATAGTAACTCAAATAACCACCCTTTACAACAGTGGTGAGCAGAATAGCATTTCAGAACAAGGTGAACCTTGAGGCAGATGGGCTCCAACAACAGAAGACCATGTCAGCCAAGAACATCACCTGGTCTTTGATCAGTTTTGGTTAGCCCGTGTCCAATGTAGCCTCCAGATTTCCCAATTAAAAGCTCACAAAAAACTCACATCATTTATATATATATATATTTCTTAGATTATAATCTTTTTTTTTTTTTTAATTCCACATTATTTAACTTTTTGGCATTTAAACAAAAGTGTTAACGCAGAGTGTTCATAAACTTTTGACTGTCGACGAACCTCTTTCAATTCACCGTATAAGATGATCGCGCCGTTAAGTTATGCGAACCTCTTTAGTCTCTTCAACTCCAGCTGTCTTGACGAGTTTTGGATATTGAACTCAAGTCGATACGTTTTCAAAAATGTAACTTAAAGTGATCCGTTTGTTAAAACGTACCTTTCCGAGTCGAAATCGATGTTTTCTTCCGGTTGAGTTTACTCAAGGTTTAAAGGCGGCAGGTGAACTTTCGTTTGCAGGTTTAACCGCCTGAAATGTCTTACAGTGTACTAACTTTTGCAAAACTGTGGTACATTCGCCATAGTTCTATTCGAAAGCCAACGGGAGAGATCGTGATACAGTCATCATTACTGTGTCCGTGTTCCGGGATAAAATGAAGACAGAATGTGAAATTTCGACTTGACGGACAAGGACTCCCACCCGGGTGGGTCCGTGTGTCCGGCGTCTGAATTGGACGGACATCATCGTGACTCTCATTTCATCATCATTAGGCAGCATAAAGTGAAGCCTTCACCGGGACACAGTCATCCGGAGCGCGAGTCGTCTCTCAGAGCGCGCTCATTTGCATACCGTAATGAATCTCCGTTAAGGAAGACGAGAAGGGTTAAGGTGTCATTATCTTCATGTTTTAATTTGGTAGGAGGGAATTTTCCAGGCGTTTTTCGAAGCAACAATTTCTAATTATAAATAATATCTCGGGGGAGGAGGAGGAGGGTGAGATATGCTTTGAGACTAAATTAAATATTTGCTCGTGAATTAAGTGGGCTTGTCTGGATAGTTGGCACTGAGTATTTTTCTTCTGGTTTTAATTGAGTTTTTATATAAAGGTTTGCAAATCTCCGGCATTATTCAAACTCATCGTAGTGTCATCTTTTTATATGCCGTATCATCATGGGCGTAGCTACGGGGTGGCTAGGGGTATTAGCATGAAGCGTGTGAAACGGAACGACTCTGCAAATCTTGCTGTGATAGACCGGTTTGAGCCGAATGCCCGCTACGACAGGCTACAAAAATTCATGTCATCATTGTCCTGTAGTGAGGATTGTCTATCGGCATCCAGGAACAAGCTTTAGCTCGTTTAGCTAGCTAGAAAATAAAAACGCTGGAGTTATTCAGTTCGTTATTAGCTACCATGAGCTCATGCTATTGAATTTGAAAAGAAAATATTCCTTACCGTAGCCTTCCTGATTTGGGCGCCACATTATGTCATTTACTTTTGATAAGTCTCACCTGGCTGCGTCTCACTTGGCCATCTTGTTGTAAAAGGTTCACGCTGTAGGGGAATGTACAGTTATGAAGTAAAAGCTTTAACTAAGAATAGTCAGTAGGCACAGGCCCGAGTGACCCCAGTGACCTGTGCGGTCAGGGTCGGCTAGAATAGTAAATTTAGGTTTTTAACAGGTGTAAGGTTCTTTTCTCACATGTACTAGTAAACCTCATAAGCTTGAAGAAGCCATTCAAATCATTTGATATTTTGAAAGGCAAATGATGATTAATAACTCGTTAGATCACTCATCAGAGGCAGGGGATTCCAGAATCCAGCGTATTATTTATATGTCATTTATTCTCGATCTCATTACGACAAGTCGAAGATCGGATTTTCTTCTGAATGATGCGTTCTATATGACATTGAGGAGCTCCTACTGCGTCTTAGTGATGTGTTATTTGGATAATTTAGGCCTGTAAATTACACTTGCTTAAGACTGCCAAAAAAAAAATGAAGCTTAATTGGTTCCATTTGGCAGCTGAATGTTTAACGGAATACGGTACGTGATCACTGTACCAGTCTGTCATAAAGATGAAAAAAAAAACCTGTGGAGTATTTAAATAAAAGTCCCCGAGTCAGGTAATTAAAGAAAGGAAGAAATTCAAAAAAAACAATGTTTACCTGAGGAGATTTTCAGCAATTCGAACAAATTCAGCGTTGAAGTGTCTCGTCACATGAGTCAGACTCAGACTTCCAATCATTCTGCTGATCTGTTTGAGCAATACATCATCTAATCATGCTCGAATCAATTTGGAGTCTGTGACCGCAGTTAATGTGGTCAGCGTTTGTCTGAGATTCAGGAAGAACAATGGTCAGGTTGTTGAGAATAACATAAAATGCACATGTTATTGATGCGTATAACAGATGCATAATGTGCTTCATTACTCATCTTCTGATGTTGCCACCGTTAGAGGCCATTGCTCGGGTATAACACAAGAAACAAAAGGTGTTTTGTTTTTTTTTTTTTAGCAAAGATTTACCTAGAGATAGTACAATCCGATACCCACGATCGGGATCAGGAGGATACCAGAATTTTTTTTTTTTTTTTTTTAAATGTAGATCGGATATCGGAGGAAAAAAAAAAAAAAGAACGTGATCCAATTGTGTAAGAAATGGAATTTGATTTGGAATTTTTCATTGTTGTTGTTGTTGTTTTGTTTGGGTTTAGTTTTATTACATTTATACTTAACGTGTTATTATCTTTACATTTACATTTACATTTATTCACTTAGCAGACGCTTTTATCCGAAGCGACTTACAAATGAGAAAGATACAAGCACATTTTTATGACATTCTATATATTCTATAATTCTATATATTTTATTATATTTTGTTACATTTTTATTATGTTCGCATTGTAAGTGATTTCTGTGTGGTAGAGTTCGACTTAATTAAAGAAAACTGCAATTTTGTGTAAGTCATGCTTTTAACTATGTATTTTTTTCCCTGTATTTATTTGATTTATTTATTTTTTTGTCATTAAACAAATCATTTTAAAGTTACTAGTTTTTAAAGTAAGCAGTGTCGGGTGTGTATCGATATCGAGTGATTCTCTAGGTTTCAATATCAGAATCGTTGTCGGAAAAGAAAATGTGTTGACTCTAGCGCCATCTCTAGTTGAACTTTTTTTTTTTTTAATTATGTATAAGGTCCTTCATCCTGGCAAAATTTCTAGTCAAATAATAATAGCTGGACTTGGCTGACTCCAGATGGCTGAGTGGTTAACACGTTCGCCTCACACCTCCAGGGTCGGGGGTTCAGTTTGCGTGTTCTCCCCGTGCTGCGGGGGTTTCCTCCGGGTACTCCGGTTTCCTCCCCCAGTCCAAAGACATGCACGGTAGGCTGATCGGCGTGTCTAAAGTGTCCGTAGGGTATGAATGAGTGTGTGTGTGATTGTACCCTGCGATGGACTGGCACCCTGTCCAGGGTGTACCCCGCCTTGTGCCCCATGCTCCCTGGGATAGTCTCCAGGTTCCCCGTGACCCTGAAAAGGATAAGCGGTATAGAAGATGTATGGACATTCAAATCTGTAACATGAACTGTGTTGTCTTACAGAAAACATCCCGATTCTAATAAACAGATTTGTACACCCCAAATAATGGGATAGAAATCTCATTAGTACTGACTTCAAATTGTTTTCTTCATATCCTGATGAATAAATCAATGTTTGTAAACACATATAAACATAGCCATTTTGCTTTAAACTAACCAGTCTGTTCGAAATAAATGATCAGCAAACGTATATGTGTAATTTATCCCGTCAGCCAGCTGCACCTGTTTCGATTGAGCTGGATTGTGAGTCGGGGTTTTGAAGTCAGTCCGAAAATCTAAACTTGTCATCGAGATAAATCCACGTTTTATAGCTTTTTAGAACGACGTATAGAAGAAAATGCCAAAATGTCAAAATCACAAAAGATGTGTTTTCCCGACCCGCCTCACATGTCAGAAACGAGGGGGTTTTTGAAACCCTTTTAAAATCCTCGTGAACTGTTTCGACAGATTTGATTGACCTTAATGTAGCTGAACCCGTCTTTATTTCATCCACAGGAAGCATGAAGCACTTCCTGTGCTTTACCCAAACATTCAAATGTCACGGGTGGTATTTGAACAGAAGAATGAGACGGAAAGACGGCCAGTATGTTGAATCTTCAGTGTAAAGGTTGTGATCGTATCAGCATCATGAGCTCATTGTTTGCATCACTTGAGTGTGCTTCTTTCTTCCAGGTAACCTTTAAAAAGGTTTGTTCAGTTAATGGCTGTCATTACGTTTCAGTGAAAGGTCAACATGATAGGGATGATTACTTAATATTATTGACCTTTTCCTGGTCAGGTGTGTATTGCACTGGACTAAAGAGCAGTCTATGTAATGTATCTACAATGTACAACAGGAAGATGGCTGAATTACGGCATCACCGTAATGGAATACACCGAAGTGAACGGATGATGTCATGAGCGTTATCCATTTACGGTTACGTTTAAGATGAAACGCAAGTCGTTCCTTTTCTCGCTTTTATTATTCCAGCTAATTCTATTCGAAAGTGCATCACAGGACCGTAATGACCGCTGCCGTGCTTGGATGCATTTTTACATAATAAATAAATAAATAAATAAATGACCGTTTTTACTCCGACCTTCAGTTCTTTGTGTAAAAGCGACGAGTGTGAAAACATGAAAACTTCCCCCGCCTGTCGTCTGATTACCGAACGTCAGGAGGTCCGTTGCACTTGAAGCTTGAAGCGATAGTGAGGGAGAATTAAAAGAATAAAAAAAAAAAAAGACAGAGAAAGTCTTGCAGTGAAATGGGCCGTAGGATTTTTCTTCACACGGCGTGATCAAGTTGTCTGACATTTTGCCAGCATAAATTGTCTCTCTTTTCTGCATCTCCTGTCACACAAGCTCATGCATTAGGCCTCATGTTTCAGCGTTGACCTTTTGTTTCCTGAATATAAGAGCAGGGGGTCATGGATTTGTCAGTGTGTGAGGAAGTACTGCCGGGGAACGGGTTCGCGTGAGCAGCTGAGACTCAACAATGCAGCGAGTTTATTATGGAGACACACATCACACACAGACGGCGTACAGACTGTAGACGTAAACACAGTCGACTCTAATGGGGGGAGAAAAAAAGTCTGGGGAAAGTTGAGTGTGATACGTTCTCACTAAACAGCTGTCCTGTGTTGTGAAACAAATCAAAACGGATGAAATAGGACATAAAAATAAAAACGTCCTGATTTTTATTGTAAATTGATGTCTGGGGATTTAAACTGATTTTCCTGTCTGGTATTTATTTATTTATTTATTTTCCTGCTTTATTATACGGGAAACAGAAGTTGCAACACCTGCCGTCAACTCGGCAGCATGAAAATCGTTACTGACAAACATCTGGATTAGCCACTAACATGACAAAATGGTGACGATAATTGTTGGCTTTTAATTTTCCCCTCGTTTTTTCTTCCCAATATGGTCGCCTGTTAATTCCCGCTCACCGGACACCTCGTCCCTATCATACCACAACCACCATCTATTCAACTGCACACACTGAGGAAAGCGCTATCTGCCCTCGTCCACATACATGAGCTCACAGACGCCTATGATTGTCTAGAATCACTGTGATCGACAGCGGAGAAAAAGTACGCCACCACGCCCACCCAGAACACGCCCGATTTTGCAACCCCGTCTGTGGAATCATCGGTATTCATACTGGTTTGTGTGAATTCTGGCCGATAGAGCGATAGCGACACTTCAGCACTCAACTGTGTAAGTATCTAACATAAAAATGTGTGAGCTGGATCAACATCCTCTTCCAGAAATATACTGGAAGTGTAAAAATGTTCTATTCCTCCACTGAGGCTGAGGTGTGTGTGTGCGTGTGTGTGCGTGTAGTCTGGATGTCACCCAGAAGCTTCTCCGATGTCCTTCACAGCAGATGTTCTGAACCTTCCAAAGCCAAAACATAGAGGAGAAGTAAAAACAGCCCGTTTACGTGAAACAAAGAGACAGGTATACAGGTGTCGGAAGTAATGAACCGTGTCTTGCTTTCAGACGAACATGGCCAAAAAAAACAAAAAAAAAAAACTGGCAATGTTATAACACAGTCACAACCCAACAATAACGGATTCATAACATATTTACTAGTGTGTTATAATGTGCTAATGTGTTTTCAAAAGAAATAAAGAAGTAAATAAGTAAATAAATAAATAAATAATGAATGAAAAACGATTTGTTCTAAACGGAGGATTGCGATATTCGCCCGTTTATCGCGTCGGCAATAATTCATTACATAATATCCAAACAAATGAGTGACACTGTTACAGCACGTTAACGGGGAATCGAGGTTCCTGTGAATTGTTTAGTGTGTCTGATGATGCATCCTGTTTCTTATAAACATCAATTAGCAAGTCTTAAGTGTTTTTTCTGTTCTTTCTCGGCTTGTAATTACAACAACAGCCATCGCTTTTGGAGATTAACCATGCAGAAGATTTGTAAATTTATAAAACGGTCAGGAACGTGTTTCAGAGATAGCGATTAAACCAAAACCGGTCATCTAAACGTTTACATTTACGGCATTTGGCAGAAGCCCTTATCCAGAGCGACTTACGATTATCGGTGTTTTTTAATACAACTGAGCAGTTGAGGGATAAAGGCCTTGCTCGAGGGCTCAAGCGGCAGCTTGGCGGCGCTGGGATTCGAACTCAAGACCCTCCGATCAGAAGTATAAATATCAGTAGTGTTCCTCGGGGCATGTTTGGTATCAATTTTATTCATATTTCATGGTGAACGATGTGGTGATATCATAAATATCACTAGGATTAGAATATAAGAGTGTACGCTTGATATAACCCAAGGGGTTTGTTGGCTCGTAACATCAGAAGTGCCTTTTTCCCATCAGGGTTGTACATCACGCGTCCTATGTCCGAGCTTCAGATCAACGTTCTTGTACATCACATTCGTCTCTATTTTACGTGTACCTTCATTTGCGAGTTTATTTAATAAATGAATTTGCCGTTTCTATCTTTAAATATCCAGCGGTTCTTCCGTAAGGAAGTGCGTCGCGTTAAAAGTGCACGACTGTATTTATACGGTTTTCAGAAATAGTTTCCGAAGCTAAGGTCGTCGTATGTTAGACACGGTAAGATCGACCTCTGACGAGTTAATCTAAAAGGCTGAAACTTTACGAGTTGAAATGAAACCTCTGACAAGCGAATAGGAAATTCCTAGGCTTGCGCGTCGATATAAACCTCTGCGCTAACACGAAGAACGGTTTATTATCTACAGGTTATATAAAAGCCTCTGATGTAGGAGCATCGTTTCATCATTTAGACTAAATATAATCGGAACACTGCGATATTATACTTCCAGAACTAACTAGAAGATTGTCTTTTGGAGTCAGATAATGAACTAAATAGAGTCAGATATATAAATCATAAATGAAAACACGCATTCAACCTTTGGCTGCACCTATTTCCGTCTCCGGTCACAGGAGAGCAGTGGGCTAAGTGATTGACCCTTATTATTTCAGCCTTACAACCAATAGGGAACATTTACAACAAATTGAGAAATGAGAAAACTTCAAACAGGGGACACGAACCAGAAAAAGCTTGAGTATAGAGTATGAGCCATTCAGTGAAATAACTATTGGTGAGAGAACCCGTCAGTGTTCTTACAAGGTTCCCAGACTACAGTTTTGATCATTTGTTAATTTGTTTTCGCCTAGCAACTAGCTAGAGGGTGAAAGCCAGCACGAGATTCATCTGAGACACATTAAGTGATTGCATTTTTACGAACTGCGGCTCGTGCTGCGTCACAGGGCGGCGTAACACACTGAGAGGAAAGTGCTATCCGCCCTCTCGCGCATACATGAGCTCACAGTGGTTAGCATCACTGTGATTGACAGGGAAGTCAGAGTATGCCCCTCCCATCCAGAGAGCACGATCAATTAAGCTCCCAGCCACGGACGATGGTGTCATTATTGGGATTCGGCGGCTGATTGGGTTATTGGGTGATCGGGCGGCTGTGGATCAGGTGGTAGAGCGGGTCGTCCACCGATCGTAGGGTCGGCGGTTCGATTCCTGGCCCACGTGACTCCACATGTCGAAGTGTCCTTGGGCGAGACGCTGAAACCCAAGTTGCTCCTGATGGTAAGTTAGTGCCTTGCATGGCAGCTCTGCTACCACTGGTGTGTGAGCGTGAATGGGAACCAGTGTAAAGCATTTTGGAACCGCTAAGGTTTAAAAAGCACTATAAAAGTGCAGACCATTTTCCATTCGAATTTCCGATCTCCTGCTGAAACGCTTTTCTTAATTGTTTAAAGATCTCTGGAAAAATCCTACCAGCATGCTACTTCATCACGACGGCTCATCGCCGATTGTTTTCTTCTAACAGTACGACCCAGAGTGTCCTATTCCTTCCGTTTCACATAATGTAGGATTTAAATAAATGCTTTATTTAATGCTCTACGATTCAGCTGTGTGTAAAAAGGGCAAGCTAAGAGGTGAGCTGGTCGATCCGTTAGTAAACCGTGCCGGTTCTTGGCCATACGTGATGTCAGGCAAGACTCGGTGAAAGCCGGGTGTCCCGCTGGCAGGCCGCACATGCAGCTGCTCCATGGGAAATCTCCACACTAACATATGGTCAACAGACTGTGGTGCCTACACACAGGTTCCTGTCTGGCTATCCGACTCGCAGCAGGCTCATGAATATGGCATGGGGTTCAGTCAGGTGACGAAGTGATTACAGCTCCGACATCGTCTCCGAGGAATTCTCGCTCGTAGTGTTATGAATCGTTACGTCTTGTTCGAATATGAATTTTGCATGAGGCTATTTTTATATAACCTCGCATGCGTACATTTTTCTCATCTCGAATTGATATCCACACACGAACGAAGGACAAGGATGACTTCTTCCACTTCCGAAGGTGAATTGAATTTGTCCGAGCTGTCGAGCGCGCTCTGCTCTAACAAGCTGTCGAACGGAAAAGGTTAAGAAGTTTGTTTGGCGGTCAATATCGATGTCATCGACGGGCTGAAACGCTCACGCGATACAGTGTTTACAACAATTCGATACGACGTCGATGATTACGTGAGTGAATAATCACCCGGTCGTACTCTACACGTGCACCAATTCATCCTGTGAAATGAACAGATCAAATAAACTCATTAGCTAGCCTACTGGACAAGTCAAAGCTCCAGCATGCTACCCGATCTCATGTTCTTCTATGTTTTTGCCTAGATAGCAACAACCAACTCGAAAGTATGACTAGCTAATTATGCGCATTAATAATTAATAATGGAATATACTGTGTAGTGTACTTGAATTTTGAACTTTAGTCTTTATTCTTTGCCTAGTGATGAAGCATCGTGTTTGCGCCCTTGTTATTTAATGTTATTCGAGTCTGATTAGCATCATTTTCACTCAGTGAAGTGTTGGCATATTTCCTTTTGAAACAGGAAGTCAGAGTTATGGAAAACGCGGTGAAGTTCCTTACTCATCCACACAACAGCCAATAGCGTTCAAGATATCATCCAATTGAACAAACTTGACAGTAGAAAGAGGATTCCCCACTGTAACTAGGACGATATCCTAGATAACGAGCAGTTTCTGAGTTACTGCATGGCGTACGTGTTTGAGATGAGGTCGAGCAACAGGTGGCGGCGACTGAGAGCTGCCGAGTCGTCACCAGGAGACATCTGACAAGTCTGAATGGTAGATAAAATGATATTCCTGACTCTTCGCTCAAACTCCACCCACTTCCAAATGAATGAACTCCACGAATGAACCACTGAGGTTTGGAAAAGGGACTTTGCCAGCGCTTTGCCTCAAGCCTGAGCCAGTGTGAACTCTCTCATTCCAATTATTTGCACAAGTGATGCTAATAGATAATGTATCATCTTTAATTACCTCATATTAGAGAGGAGGTATTGAAACACAAACAAACAAACCAACAAACAAACATGAAAAATCTCTAATCTAAATTACAGCTATGGGAAATTGCAGAACACATCACCCTTTAGCCATCCTGTGACTCTCGGTGCCCATCAACACAGCTGGGGCTTAATGCTCCGCTCACAGAGCTGCATTCAACTTACAGGGAATTTGGACTCTCCGCCAGCACTCCGGTTTTAATTAGACCTAACGAGCTATATTAGCCTAATTAGCTATGCTTAGACATGACTCTTCATGAGCTCCTTTGTTGATCAATGGGCTGGAGACAAGTCATTACATGCACTTTGAAGGAAAAGTGGCCGATGACATTTATTTATTTTTTTACAAGCTTTGAGACTTGACGGAACACAGCCTCAGGTCCCAGCAAACGAAAAGCCTGTCAGAGATTTCAAAAACGTTTTTGTATCAAGGAAGAAGCAAGGCTGTTTATAGCTGCTTAAGTCACACCAGGAAGTAACTTGCATCATACAGGTTCCACGGCATTAAATGTAACTATAAATGAATAACAAATATGATGTCTTTGGTTATAGAGCGCATGGTGGCTTGGTGGTTAGGACGTTCGCCTCACACCTCCAGGGTCGGGGGTTTGATTCCTTCCGCTGCCCTGTGTGTGCGTGCGGAGTTTGCATGTTCTCCCCGTGCTGCGGGGGTTTTCTCTGGGTACTCCGGTTTCCTCCCCCAGTCCAAACACGTGCATGGTAGGCTGATTTACATGTCCAAAGTGTGTGTATGTGATTGTGCCCTGCAATGGATTGGCACCCCATCCAGGGTGTCCCCTGCCTTGTGGTTCTCCTGCCCTTTTGGATAAGCGGTATTGAAAACAGATGGATGGAAGGATGTCTTTGGTTAATAAAATACGGTTTTACTTCTTACTTAATCTTACTGTTCATGTGTAATGATAGGACAAGAACCAAAAATAAGTTTAACTGATAAACTCACTTTGATAATGTTGCACTTGAACACAGCACAACAATGAGAAACAATGGCCAACGTGGACATGTTCTCCAAACCAGAAGGGGCAGTAGTGAGTTTGCATCGTCAAACAAAGTATTTGTATTAAAAGTATTTTAAAAATAAAAGCCTGAGTACCAAATCACATACTACTGGACTACTGTATGTATGGATGGTAGCAGTATTAGTATATTAGTACTATCTATCTATCTATCTATCTATCTATCTATCTATCTATCTATCTATCTATCTATATATCTGTCTATCTATAGATATCTATCTTCAGTAAGCGCTTTATCCTGATCAGGGTTGTGATGGAGCTGGAGCCTATCCCAGGAATTCTGGGCACCAGGAGATAGAATTCACCCCAGATGAGACACCAGTCTGTCACAGGGCACCATGCACACACTCATTCACACCAATGGTCAATTGAGTGTAGCCAACCCGACGACCGGAATGTTTTTGGACGGTTGAAGCCCACATAAGAACCTGGAAGAAACCCACATGAACATGAGGAGAATATGGAAACTCCACACAGACAGTGTAATTCTTTTCATTTACTGGGAAAAAAAAAAAAAATCCTTTATTTATTAGAGGCCAAGCAATGCAGGTAAGTTATGAGGTTTGGCACACAGATAGAGGACAGTCTCGACATTAATCGTAGCAAGTTTGGAGTCTCTATCTGAAACCTTCTAGCGCCACCTGCTCAAATTTGATTTACATTTCCACTGATGACTTTTGAACTGTAAGCCCTAGAAACAAAATTATTTTCCTTTGATTCAGTGGCTCAAGCGGAGTTGATTGCACCCTATGGCGTCATTTTCCGTCATATATATATATTCAGAAAAATTATCAGATGGTTCATCAGATCTTCACCAAATTTGACACCTTCAGACCATGCTGGAAAACAACACGCAGACGAGCATGCCAAAACGGTCCTTTATCTCTGTAACGCTTTAGTTTATTTAAACCAAACTTAGTATATGGCACAGGGATCATGACTTGAGGGTAGTTGCACAGTTTCAGAACAGTGTCACCTAGTGTTGACAAGATATGAAAAAAGCATATTTTTGCTTATAACTTCTGCACGGTTAATCCTAAAATCATGAATCTGGTCTCGTTAGATCCTGTGAGGCATTCTGAGTCAAACTGTCAACTGTTCTTAGGTCGGCCATTTTGAATTCAGATGTAAAACGTTGTATTTTACGAACGACTTGGCGTATCGTTAAGAAATTTGATATGTCTCATCGGCACCATGTCCTGAAGGCACTCAAAAAGTTGCAAAACAGCACCACTTTGTGCTCAAAAATTATAACATTTTTTTTTTTTTTTTTTAAATGCTAATAGCTCTTGATTACTTTTCCGATTGTTATGAGACTGGTCTTGCTAGATTCCCTGGTCATGCCGAGAACAACGGTGCCAATCATGCTATAGTCGGACTTCGTGTCCGAACGTCATGCGCACCATTTTGAAATGCTTTGAAAGCCTACTTTTTCAAATTCCTCCTAGACCATTCATCTGATTTTCATGAAAACCGAATCAGATCATCTTCAGCTAGGCAAGAAGTTATCAAAAGATTGTTGATAAACCAAACACAACCTCAAAAAAAAAAAAAAAAACGCCAGACGAATTCGATGGTGAGCTTGCCGAAATGGATCTTCATAATGTTTTAGTAAATGTCATAGGCATCATGAGCTGAGCGTACCTGCACAGTTTTGGAACAGCAATGGAATTTCAAAAAAAGTTAATACCTGTTGACTATTTTTACCTATTTTCATGACGCTGATCTTCATAGATTCGTTGCGTTATGCCGAGATCAACGATAACGATTTCGCCATTGTCCGGTGAACTCGCTGTCCACCATTTTTAAATGTTTGAAAACATACTTTTTTTTAATGCCTCGTAGAGCGTTGGTCCGATTTTCATGAAAATTGGATCAGATCATCTTTAGACCATGCCGACAAAAATTTATAGAATTCAACTTGATTTGTCAAACTGTTCTCAAATAAATGGAAAACAAATTTGACTCTGAGCATGTCGTGAGGATGCGAGGCTATATTTCCACAACACTTTACCGTATTATATGTCATAGTCACCGTGACTTGAGGGTACCTGCACAGTTTCGGAATAGCGCCACCTATTGTTTATGAGATATGAAAAAAAGCATGTTTTTGCGAATAACTTCTAAACAGTTTATCATAAAATCCTGACCATGCTAAAATCATGCTTCCTTATCTCCTTAATTTGCCTCAATGTGCTTGGCCCCACAATTGCTGCTTGCAGCTATATTTATTATTTATTTATTCATTTTTTTTTCCCCCCCAGATGGAGATTCAATCAATCAGTCTGTTATTCAGAGACAAAATGGAGAGCAGTCAATTTGCAGGTAGTAATAAAAATTGGTCCTCGATATTCAGTTACGCAAAGTCTCAATGTGCAGAGTCTTTTGCCAGTCAAAATTCAAAATGAAATGCCAATGAAACGAAAATGAAATGTGAAATTATATTAGAAGGGATTGATTAAATGTTTGGAGATGACTCGACAATAGTGTTGTCATTTCTGTACGCACGACGAGCTCGTTGGAGAACAGCAGCATAGAGAGAATTACATTCTTTACCATCCAGCTGCAGGTTTGTAGTCAGATTATACACACACACACACACGCACACACACACACACACACAACGAGTGAAACCCACATTCCCATTCCCATCCCTCAACCCTATTAGTGGAGCTGTGACAATATGTGTGTGTGAGGTGGTGGTGGTGGTGGGGGGGGGGGTAGGAATGGGGTATTGGAGGGGGTGTTTGTGGTACATAAATGACATAACCTTATGCCGTGTGACCTGCTGCAAAGCCCACCTGTGTCTCCACAGGATAGCATATTATCATACCAATGAGACAAGCAGGAATAGGTTATTATAGCTTATTATTCTATGGGGGGGAAAAATAAATCTTTTTTTATTCTTCTAAAAATAGCATGGTTGTTTAACCCTTTCGAATTTGCCTCAGCTTATTTTTCGCCATTCATTTGTTAACTTTAAAGTATTTTATTCAGTAACCGATGTGAATTCTTCAGGAAGTGAAACCCACAATCAATCATCTATGGCATATTAGGCAGGAATAAAACACTGTGTGGTGCTGTTATCGGAAAATATTCAACAACATACTGGTGTGATGAATCAGTGTTACTCTTACTGTGTTACTCTTTGTGGCCAGTGTCATCTTCTTTGCCGGGGTGTGCTGGGGAGGTGGCATCGGGACTTGTGGCGCCAACAAACTGGGCAAGCTGGTGAAGAAGGCCAGCTCGGTGGTGGGGATGGAACTGGACGGTGTGGAGGTGGTGATTGAGAGGAGGATGAGAAGGGAGCTGAAAACCATCACGGACAACCCCTTTCATCCTCTCTATGCTGAGCTGAAGCAGCTCAGGAGCTCCTTCAGCCACAGACTCATCCAGCCCCGAGCCTCAAAGCGCTTTGGAGGCTCATTTGTGCCATCAGCCATCAGGCTCCACAACACCACAGCACCAAACGGACAGATTCAAGCCTGATTATATCTGAGACATTATCTGGTTGTAAATAATTATTATTGATTGTATAGTGTAAATAGTGTGTGAACACTTCTACAATACATCATCTGTTCTGCTCTGTTCTTTTACATTCCTTTTTTGCTTCTATGTTGACCTAAATTTCCCCTACGGGGGATTAATAAAGTTATATCTTATCTTATCTTACCACCTGAAGTTGATTTGTTTTCCAATCGCAACATGTCCCAAACTGTTTTATTCCTCTCACACCACATCGACAGTAACTCTGCTTTATGCTCTCTATGCACTATGTATGCTGCTGTTGATTATTTTACTGCAACAGCGTGACACACAGTATTATATTCCTGATATTAAAAACGTTGATTATTAACTGACAATGTGTGTTTATGTTAAACTCGGATGTAAATGTCAGAAACAGGAAGATTTCAACCCATGTCGTGGAGTTTATGAAATGAAGAACAGATTGTAATTACGAGGAGAACCCAGTACTCTACAAACTTTATACTGATCTTGAAGAAAAAAAAAAGCCTGAAGAATCCTCAGCTCGTGTGTGAGTACTTGAACTTCGATGCACAAACGCACACTGCACTTGTCGTCCGATTTTTCTGTCACGGTGTGTTTTAATTTTCCACGCTGATGCGTGTCCCCGCAGCTCCATATGTTACTCTATTATAGTTATTATACTGTTGTATAGTACTGTTATTATTACAAGGGTTGCTTTTTGACTCATTTGAGTGATTGAACTGCGCAGGTATATTTTTGTACAAACAATATAAACGCACACTCTTAAGTGTTCTTCTGTTGTGCCTCTGAGGTAATGCTTCAGAAACAGTTCCAAGTGGAACCTTTTTATGGAAGA
This sequence comes from Ictalurus punctatus, assembly GCF_001660625.3. NCBI lineage: Eukaryota > Metazoa > Chordata > Actinopteri > Siluriformes > Ictaluridae > Ictalurus > Ictalurus punctatus. Next base: position 29,234,756 of record NC_030423.2, read on the forward strand.
CAAGACCTCTTAATTGTCTACTTATCCTTTAAAGTACCATTGAAGTGACCTTCTTTTTTTTTTCACAGAGAGTAAGTATGACCTGGGTACGTGTGTGCTACAAAACTCGAAATTATGAGCAAGTAGAACACTTTTTTAGAAGGTAGTAGAAGCCTTATTGGAAGGTGAGATACAATTACCCTTTAAAGTACCCATGGGTTTAAAGTACTTTTTCTGAGAGTGTATGTGTTAACTGGATACATATGTGTTACAAACTGCACATTATTCTAAGTGCATTGCAAAGTAGAACTATTTTTTGGATATTGAAACCACTTAATTGTCCAATGAAATGTTAAAGAACCCTTGAAGAACTTTTTTTTGTTAAGAGTGTATGTACAGATGTGGCCTTATAAATGCCCTTTTTTCATACAGGATCAGGAAGCCTATCATGCAGAATGCTGCAAGGCCAGGTTCTTTGAATTAAATACATTTGTTACACTTCCCAGAATATCCACCGGGTGGTACATGAACTCAAGTGCTCCAGCATTTGGACCTCAGTGCCAAAACGAATCTTATGTAAGGAGTGCTCCCTCTCTTACGTACCTGTAATTAATTATCATAAATATCATCATCTATAGTCCCACCGTGGCCCTGTGTGTGCGGAGTTTGCATGTTCTCCCCGTGCTGTGGGGGTTTCCTCCGGGTACTCCGGTTTCCGCCCCCAGTCCAAACACATGCATGGTAGGCTGATTGGCGTGTCTAAAGTGTCCGTGGTGTATGAACGGGTGTGTGAGTGTGTATGTGATTGTGCCCTGTGATGGACCGACACCCTGTCCAGGGTGTACCCCGCCTTGTGCCCCATGCTCCCTGGGATAGACTCCAGGTTCCCCGTGACCCTGAAGAAGGAGTAAGCGGTAGAAGATGGATGGATGGATGGATGGATCATCATTTTTATTGGAACATCTTCAGAACATTGAATGAATATCGTTAACTCTTATGATAAATTTATTATCTGATTGTTGGAACATGCTCGTGTAGCCGGGCCACCTGCTCAGAGCTGGGCTCTCTATAGACTCATAGTGGTGGACAGTTTTCCACTTCCTCACATGGAGGAAATGTTTTCAGAATTGAGGTGATCAACTGTTTTTTCAACATTAGATCTTCAGAGTGCCTATCACCAAGTCCTACTGCATGAGGATAGCCGCAGCCTCACTTCATTCATCACATGTGAAGACTTATTTTGCTACAAGAGAATACCATTTGGACTGGCATCAGGGCCAAGTTGTTTTCAGACACTGATGTCAACCATTCTCAAAGGACTTGCAGGTGTTCAGTGTATCAGGAAAGACTGTTGAAGAACATGACAAGAACTTGAATGCAGCAATTCAGTGTCTGGAAGCAGCTGGACTTAAGTTGAATTTTGACAAATGCCAGATCAGACAGACTGAGCTATCATACTCAGGACACGCAATATTGGCTAAAGGACTTCAGCTGGATGATTCTCTTGTCACTGCAGTTTCACACGCACCACCACCAACTGATATCGCCAGCTTAAGCTCTTTCCTTGGGCTCACATTGTGGTATTCAAAATTCATACCCAATTATTCTGCAGTGGTCAAGCCCTTCAAGGCATTGAATCGAGGATCTGCTTCATTCACCTGGACGCCTGAGGCACAGACAGGTTTTGAACGGGTGAAAGACCTCTTAATTAATAACCCTGCACTGACACTTTTTGACCCTGAGCTACACACTATCGTTACAACTGATGCTTCTAATTATGGTCTTGGCGCTGTTCTAAATCAAATGCACCTGGACGGGTTTAAAAAGACTGTTGCTTTTGCATCACACAAACTGACACAGGCATAATGCAAGTACTCCACAACTGAGAAGGAAGCGTTAGGCTGTCTGTGGGCAATGGAGAAATGAAGAACTTACCTGTGGGGGTGACGTTTTACATAACGTACAGACCACAGGGTACTCACAACACTGCTGACTTTGAAGGGACGAGGACGAGCAGGATTTCGGATTGCTCAGTGATCAGCTAGGTTGATGACTTTTGACTATGACATCCAGTACAAACCTGGACGTGAAAATGTTACAGCCGATTGCTTGTCTCACTTGCCATTACAGAGCAGTGGTCTTGTGCTGGAGGATGACATGGAAGTGGTCATGCTCACTTCCACCCTCATGGCCAAATCAGCTGATGAATTCAAGGCAGCAGGGACCGCTAGTCCAATGTATTGTAAACTACGCGACCTCCTGATGACCAAGTGGCCAAAATCTCCTAAGAGCCTAGGATCTGATCTTTTGCCATACTACAGAATCCAACATGAACTATCTCTTCAGGAGGATTGCATGATAAGAGGCACACACAGACTTTTAGTACCAGAGATTTTTTGCGTGCGCAGTTCATCGCCTTGGCTCATGATACACATCAAGGCATAGTTAGAACCAAGCAAAGACTCAGAGAACTGTATTGGTGGTTGGGTATGGATGCCCGGGTTGAGACAGCCATCAAATCATACATCACGTGTCAAACTCATGACAAGTCAGCAGTTGTTTGCACACCGCCACTTCAGCCTGTACCCCTTCCAGATGGAGCATGGGACAAACTTGCTATCGACACCTTTGACAAAGCTCCAGCAGATTTTTGTTTTGCTGTGACTTTAGTGGACTACTTAGTAAGTGGCCAGAGATTCCTTTCATGCCTCAGGTAACCTCTTCAGCTATCATTCAATTCCTGTGTTCAGCCATGAAGGCAACCCGAAGGAACTTATTTCAGATCATGTCTCTCAATTCATGTCATGTCATGTTCACCTGCTGAACATACAAGACAAATGCTTACTAAACTTCACATCTCAGGATTACAGACACTCCAGCGTCTTCATCTACTGTGTGTGCAGAACATTGTGGATCGAGTGACACATAATGCATATCTCGCATTAACTATAAAATACTTTTATTAACCTATAAAGCACTAAACGCTCTCGCGCCACAGTATCTAAGCGACCTTTTGGTTTTATATGATCCGCCACGCCTACTTAGATCAAAAGATGCAGGCTATCTGACGGTACCTGGAATAGTGAAGGCTACAGCAGGGGGAAGAGCTTTCTCTTATAGAGCCCCACAGTTATGGAACAGTCTTCCTATTAGTGTTCGGGACTCAGACACAGTCTCAGTGTTTAAGTCTAGGCTTAAAACGTATTTGTTTACTCAAGCCTACCCTGACTAGATTCTGTTCTACTACTTCGCAGTCATAATTATCTTTTTTCTCCCTCTCTCCTTTCGCCGAGCCCCACACGAATTTATGGAGATACTAGAGATCCAGATCCTTTCTACCTCTATATGGAGCTCAAATCTTCTCTAAATCCAGACTGCTGGGACTACGGCTGCTCCTAAGGCCATACAGACTTCATATAAATCCATAATGAACTTTTTCACACTATCTGTTGTTACCCAGATGAGGATGGGTTCCCTTCTGAGTCGGGTTCCTCTCGAGGTTTCTTCCTCTTAAAACATCTTAGGGAGTTTTTCCTCGCCACCGTCGCCACTCAGTGTCTTGCTCAGTTGGGATAAATTCACACCTTTAATATCTGTACACCGTGTTGATATTTCTGTAAAGCTGCTTTGAGACAATGTCTACTGTAAAAAGCGCTGTACAAATAAAATTGAATTGAATTGAATTGAACATATGCAGAAGAGATCCAAAACATACACTTATCACAAGCGTGGAGTGCAGGATGTATCATTCCAACAAGGATCTTTAGTTTGAGTGAAGTGACCAGGTATCCGACCTAAACTGCAATCAGCATTTTCCAAACCATCGCAAGTACTGGAAAAGACTGGTCCTTAGACTTAATAACTGTCTGAAGGATGTACTTGGAATGCGTCTCACTTCACTCCTGTCTCTTATGGGTAGGAGGAGAGTGGGATACAGGAACTGGCTAACTTTGATTATGACTGTACAATGTAACCCGTCCCAGTGACTCAGCCTGAAAGACAGGTTAGAGTTAGATGAGCACCAGTATGTGCTCAGGACTATGTTATAAACTAAATATGGCTCATTGATTCCATGTGAATACTAGTTTACTGTACGTGGGGGAGTGATAAGGTAACAAATGCGTATAGAATGAAGTTCTGCAATGCATGTTGTATGTTTGTTGAATTCAGGGGAGAATGTTAAGTTCATGTTTGAAATGTTGGTACTATAATGCAATGTCATTGTGTTATTTTTTTTTTTTAATGTAATAAAAAATAATTGTTTAAAATGTAATAAAAATAATTGTTGTTGAATATATTTTTTTGTAAGTACTTTCCTCCTGTATGGCTTTGATGCTTTAAAACGGCCCGGTCTGCTGTGGTTGGCTTTGCTTTGATGTCATACAATTCCGAAAGGGGTGGGAAGTCCTTTGTCTTTGAGAGGTGATAATAGTGGTAAATCCCCTTTGTCAGACTTTATCGCTGAACCCAATCCTGAAGTCTGACTTAGCTAACTAAACCCTCAACATACATTTCTTGCATTGATTAGCTGCTGACTCAGCTTTCCATCATTGTGATAATCATGCCAATTTCTACGATTAACATACAGTATGTTATTCTCAAAATGATTCTTTATTCTCATAATGCCACGACTTTATTCTCAAAATATGATGAATTTATTCTTATAATGTTACAACTTTATTCTCAAAATAGTATGACTTTCATCTCATAATGCTAGGACTTTTTTCAAAAACAGGGGGGCTAAAACCCTAGGCTAGCTATGCCTACAAGACTGTGTACTTAATGTCTTCAAGGTGGGAATGAACTACCATCCCATGAAGCATTGCAAATGACATAGTCAAATGAAAAACTATACAGAAATATAAAACTATGGTCTGCTTTTTACTTTTCACTACACGTAATGAAAGAAGTGAATATAGACTATTATACGATTATATGAAACAGTGATGTTTCGTTACGGTGTATTAAGTATAGACAAGAATGCGTTGCAATTTAAACATGTAATATAATATAATGCTTGAATGTACTATTTCTTTCATTCTATGGCTTTGGTGCTTTAAAATCGCCCAGACTGCTGTGGTTTCATTCTTCAGTTTGATATCACACTGGACAGGGTGGGTTGGGGAGTCATTTATCCCTGAGAGGTGATAATACTGGGGTTGGGGGGGAGGATCCACACGTCAATAAGTGACTGGCGAAAAAGTAGTAGGATTCATCCTTTTCAAAAACGCAAAGAATTTCTTTGTTGCTGAACTCAATCTTACTGAAGCTCCAAGCGGCCATTTATTATTATTTTTTTCTTTGTTGTTTTCTTGTGCTCTCGACATAAACAAAAGCTGTTTTCTCGCGGTGTGATTTTATCCCGAGAAAATCTCGCGCCTTGTGAACGGGACTGGTGTTACATGCCCGTTGGCATCTTCCCCACTGTAGAGATTGACTTTATCTTTGCATTAAGAGAGAGGGGTTTCCCCTTCTCAAGTGTCAGACACTAATGTGGAAGTCGTCAATCCTGCACGGATGAGGTATTTTTGTAGGCCACCTCAGAAGCTAGCATCATCCTGGTTCCCTCGACAAAAAAAGGCAATAGGATGTTTTTGGATGGCTTTTGGATTATTGTAGAAAATACGCTTTTTGACCAACAAAAGTTTACGACATGTTTTGTTCATCAAGATAATCATCACAGATGAATACAGCCTTTATGAATTTTGAAGCCTAAATACAATTGCCAGAAGCAAAAGCTAATTTTAGGCTATAAACGAGCTACACCACGGTCACATGACTTTGTCACTACCACTACTTTTCTGACAATTCTTTCGATCTTTATTTTTTTTTTTTAAAAAAATGGAAAATACTATCAACTAATAAATCTACAAGTTTGTGTTGGAATAGTTTGAGCACAGCGAGGATGTAGTAGATGAGATTTTCTGTTCACCGTAATGATGTTTAAATTCCCCAACAACCTCTGTAGTACCGTTTAGCCACTTATTAGCTACCATCTTCAAGACATAAAAGCTTAACAGTATCACGAGTCGGGTATTACTGAAGTATTTTATGTCGTAGTATAAAACATGAACATACCTTGAGATTGTGTTAACCACAGCCCTTATTTCAGGCATTTAAGCAAAAACTCATTTAAAAACCCCATTGACTTTGGGACAATGGATATTGAGAACACAGAAAAATCAAGTCATTTAGCCATCTTTGTTCTCAGCTATTGAGTGTGATCCCATTGATTTCGTTTAGTATTTAAACCCTTCGTGTGTCTTTGGTAGGCATGAAGTATAATGTGCATTTACACTGGTTATAGCCTCGCGTTTCTTGATTCTTGTAACAGTCTAGTTCATGTTGTTTGCCTGACCTCTCTCTTGTTTGATTACCAAGTTTTTGCCTTTCAATTTGGATTTGTCTGCCTATCTCTCCTCTAATAAAGCTCTTATCTGCACCTGCATCCGTCCTCATCCTCCATTATGTGACAAAATGTCTGGCTCATGCATGTAACCCTGTTCCTTGAGAAGGGAATGAGATGTTGCATGAGTTCCACGCCGTGGGAAGCACCCTTGCGCGTGACCGGCATCTGAAGCTTGTGTAACATCACGCCTATTTATAAGCCCGCCGTGATCAGGTGACGTGGCAATCAAGCGTGTCGCGTGATATAAAAACGGCACCATCAGCCTCTATTATCTGAAACGAAGACGCAATTCACAGGCCTGCCCCTGGATGACAAAGCTACGCAATGTCTCGTTCCCTTCTCAGGGAACAGGGTTACATAAGTAACCCAGACGTTCCCTTGCAACGGGAACTCAACGTTGCGTGAGTTCCACGCTGTGGGAATCACAACACAACTAAGAGCGTGTGTATTAACCGGGTAAGTGTGTGGTACAAAATCCAAATTGTTGGTCATTCATTTCATCTTCATGCCTAGAACCTGTCAGGAGTTTAACATTTACGCCTCAGTACTTGGTACACTCTAAAAAAAACGTTATTTAATGATTCTTTAGGAGTTTATTAAATTGTTAGGCATTCCTAGATTCCTAAACCTTTTGTTATAGGGAATCACCATTGTAGGAACCTCTAATGATTCTCCCAGAGGGACAACTGAAGAACCCTTAAGGATATAACTTTGAAAGTATAATTACAGTCCGTAAGGTTCCTAAAGCGAATTCTGAGTTTGCATTACAGTCAGTTCCCCAGAAAGAAGTTTAAACCGCATACAGTTGGAGTGAACATGGTGATATTGTTTATGAAGGATAACAGAAACCATGAAATGAATCGTTTTTCTCAGGAAAGGTCAGGATATCAGGATGAAGTGGTGATGGAATGGTTGCTGTTATGAACTTGTCATTCTTTATCTTTTCCTTTCTCTATAAAATCATGTTGGAAAAGCCAGGTCAGCTGACTACTTGGGTAGTCCATCTATGATTGTGGAGCTTTGTAATTTCTTAAAAATATAGGAAAACATATTTAACCAACGATCTCATTTTCACAAGCTTTCTTCCATAAAATGTTGCTCTTAAATGAATACTAGATTTGAGGTTTTTAACACCGAATTAGCAAAGACACTGGAGACTCCTTCCATAACTGTTAAATGAATGTCTCCTTACAGAAAACTTCACTATATTAATGATTAAAAACGTTTTTAAACCTGAACACAGAATTCAACGGCACTGTTGTATTAACATGTATTAACAAACAAAATTTTTAAAAAGTTTTTTTTTTTCCAGGCAGCTTTGCATTTATTCATTTTTTATTTATTTTTTTATTCTTTTGCCGTGGTGTGCTCTGACACACACCATTAAACTCAGCATGTTACCGAATTCTGTCTCCATGTATTTGAATCGGAACAATGCAAATATATGTGTGGCACGGTGATCTGTTGCAATGAACCTTACACAACCTTACCATCTGCTATAAAACAACAACAAAAACACAAACTAGCACCAGAAACAAGAAGCAATTTCCCTTCATTAGCTTAAGTCGGCTTTACGCTGTAAGATTTTCAGCAGAGGTCAGAGGTCTTAGAACGCATAACGTGAACAATTTAGTGTCATAGTGTGAGTGTGAGCACTGTTATAAATAGGACAGTATAGGATGATGCCAAACTTATGAAAAAGCTACAAACATTTTAATGGCGATGTTAAAATGTAAAAGAAATATGATAGAGGCTGGCGGGCCGGATGGTGGTGGTGGTGGTGGTGGTGGTGGGGGGGGGGGGGGGGTGATGGGAGGGGTTAGGGGCTCACTTGTTTATGTTTGTGATTCATGCTGATCACAAACATAAGCAGAATGTGGTCATTTTCTTTAACCCCAGGTTTATTATTAGAAAATTATTATCATGTCGTCATGTAACACAGTCTGTTATAGAACCCCGTATAGTTTATAAGTAATATTCTTCAAAGTGCACTGAAATCACACTGGTTAAGGAAGCTACAGTATGAAGCCCCATGATCCCGAGTTCACATCCCAGGACTGGAAGAGCTTGAGGGTGTGAGCCAGCAGCCGGAGAGGCACCAGCGCCATTACCTGTCCCGTCCACCGCTGTGACCTCAAACAAGATCCCGATCTCTCAGAACTGCTCCGCAGGCGCCTGAGAGGCTGACCCTGCTCTCTGATCCCGCGGCGATAAAGGCGAAAAATAAACACTAAGCAGCAACACAACAGCTGCAATTTCTTTAGGAGAACTTTTAAAGGTAGCACTAACCCAGTTTACTCCACAAAACATTGTTTGTGGGTCTCATTTTGATTCTTAATATGTATGCAAATGTGTTCATAAAAGCACCGATTCCAATCTTCTTAAACATGCGTGATGCTAAAAACAGACTAGGCATCACATTACGCTACAGAATGTTCATGTATGAGTGTTAATGAACGCCGAGCTTATTCACTGTTATACCAATTGACATGGATCTACTGTCAGGATCTTTATAGAAGACGACCTCTATGGTTAGGTATGTGTGCTATGCAACATAGTGAGAACTAAACCATAAAACATTGAAGAAAATAAAAGGGAAGGTGAGGTTTTTAGAATGAAATACAGCCCCAGTTCCCCAATTGGGATTGTATGTGCATCTTCGGTACTCTATTTTTAAATGCGTTTCTGTTTACTGTAATGCCTCAAAGTAACCTCGGTGCCAGTTTTTGGAGTAAGCAGGTATGTGTTATCCGCCCAAAAATATACCGATAGCGTAGTCTTCATTTTTTTTATCCCCACAATAAAAATGAACCAGTAGACATTCTGGAATAATGTGGAGTGACGGAACCCCTGAAGGTTATTATTCGACACCATTTTCCCACTTAAAATACACACTGAACATGTACATACTGTAGATAGAGTTACTGTTTGGTTTTTTTTGTGTTTTTTTTGAAGTTTCCTGTGCCTCTCAGGTTTCCTCTCACTATCCAAAAACGCACCAGTAGGCGGATTGGCTACTCCGACTTGCCCCTAGTCGTCAACGGGTGTATAAATGTGTGTGTTGTTTCATCCAAGCTGTATTCCTGAGACTCCGGATCCATGGAGACCACAATCAAGCACTTTACTGTAGATGAGCGATGCGTTATCCAGCGAGATCGGACTGAGATAAGACACACACCCCTGCTAATCTCTCATGTTCACCTTATGATCATTTTCAGTGCTAATAAAATTTCCGCACCGATCCTAAACATGTCTGTCAGCATGCCCGCAAGGCCGACCCTCGTCTGCGTCTTCACCACAGCACGGACCCTTGTCCTTTTCCAATATTCGCCTCTCGCTCACTGATTCCCACCGCTCCGTTTTGTGCAGCTGTGCAGCTGTGTGACGGATGAGGGATTGTGGGAGATTTTTGCTTAGAGCTAATTATCACTGCTGTTCAGTATGCGTGATATTAGCCTGTGCATTACGCTAGCAATCTGCCTGCTAGCTCTATTTCCGTCAACCTCTTCAATTAGCCATGACAGCTGGCTAACATCAGATGGTGACCTTTGTTTCTTGGGCAAAGGGAGTTCTCTAACTTGAAAACTTCAATGCATTCTGATTAGAAAGACTCTCTTAACGCTCTGTCTCTATCTTTCTCTCTATCTCGCTGTATTTATCTTTATCTGAACCAGGGGATTTCAACTAAACTGTGGCAGCAAGGGCATGGTTCAGCGCTGGCTGTGAACAGGACACGGAGTCACCACTTTGGACTAACACCATGGCCTTGTAGTCTAGAGTAAACGACGCTTCTTTGTCCAGGACTTCGCTGTTAAACAGTCTGTTTTGATCACTGAAATGTCGTCAGTTCACTGATCAGGTAAATAAAGTGAAAAATCCACACGAAATGTGATCGAAACGCGTGCGATTGGCTGCAAACGGATGATCTCCTACAGAAGCTCTTGAGAAAATTGGACTCTTTTTTTTTTCATACGCAGTATATATACATATATTTTGGGTTTTCATGTTTGCTCCTCGGAGACACTTTGCCGCATCCTGACCGCTTGATGATGCTTGATCTAGGCCTTTCTTTCCATATCGCTGACTAGTGAATTCTGCTACATATTCAGCCGAACAACATTCTGGTCCCTGAGGAATCTGAGAAAGTGTGGGCTGTGGATGCTTATCTTTCACCGAGGCTGAGAATGCTGAAGCAGTTAATTGACAGACAGAGTGCGAGAGAGAGCGAGAGAGAGAGCGAGAGAGGTAGAGAACGGCCGTGAAAGAGAAGGAGGGAGGGGATGTGCATGTGAGAGCATGCATGAGATCAAGCGAGGGAGGGAGGCAGAGAGAGAGAGAGAGAGAGAGAGAGATGCGTTCACTCCGATCGCGCCCGTCTCCCGGCGTCTAACAGAAAAGGGAGAATTTTTACAGAACACCAGCAAGCAGAGGAGGACGAGGACAACTGTGAGGATTATTCCCTGTAAAAACATCACCTCGGCTTGTGGATACTGTGCGTTTGCGGAGTGTGTGCGTGTGTGTGTGTGTGTGTGTGTGTGTGAGTGTTCCCCGTCCTGAAGTTATACAGGATGCGAGCGGGGGATGAACAGAACGTGGCGCGGCAGGATCCTTCGAGGCAGGAACGCCAGCGCTGCTTCTAGCCACTGACAAGCGCGTCAGGACCGCTCTCTCTCTTTCCTCATTCCTCTCTCTCTCTTTACCCTTTCTGTCCTTTTTTTTTTTCTTTTCTCTTTCTATCTCTCCTTCATTTGAAATCCTCACAGAACAGCACGGAATACGGCAGACGGACAAGGGGAAAGATTCATCACACGATCCTAAAGAGGACACGAATCGAGGATTTTACCGATAAGACACGGTCGAGTACGGATCTCAGGCAGCTCGTCGGAAGACTTTGAGATTTTTACCCGGTGCACCGCTTGCTTTTCTTCCTAGTTGTGGATGTTGTGTGGAACCTCGGAAAAGCTTCTGCAGGTAAGATTGATGGTGATTAGTGTCTTAGTGTGTGTGAGTGTGTGTGTGAGTTGATAAAGCTGTGATTCGAGCGCTAAAGAGAGAAGACAAGACAGCCAAGGGAACGGGATGTGATTCGAACCCAATGAGCAAACTGGGTTAAGTTTAACGCACGTCGTCTGGGTCTTTTTTCTTTCTTATTTATATATTCATGGATTTATTTTTGTCACAGTGGACGTTTAGGTCCAATCTGATGTTTTCCGGATTGTTCTGACTGTTCTTCTCCACAAAGAGTGAAATGAAGAGGTGGTCATGGAATCATCTTGGAATGTTAATTACTTTGGATTATTTCACCCTCCCGATGTTTTGTCAGCTGACATGACTTATCTCTTCAGCATCCCTCCTTCATCCAAACCATGCATTTCCTACATTTACATCGTGTGTGCGTGTGTGTGTGAGTGAGTGGGCTGAAATTGATAACGCTTGATAGGGTGGGTTTGATAGAGGCGTGTCTGCACTGTTACCGGTGCTAAAACGAAGAGTGCGGATCCATCTCGTATCCAGCTGAAGGACACACTCTTCTGGCTGGGTGTGAGCGTCCTGCAGTTCCTTTTCTCGTCCTCTTCCTCCACACTGGACAAGTACTGGTCTCTTACGGAGAAAAAAAAAAAAAAAAAAAAGAGCCCGATTAAATATTCACAAAGGCAGGCACGTCCTGTCCGTGCTGAAATATTTACAATAATTTAATAATATATGAAGCCAACGACTATAGTTTTTTTTTTTTTTTTTTTGCATCCATATAAATGACCACTAGATGACTTTGCCGGTAGATGTGCAGCGCTCCCCTTGATAAGGCACTCACTAAGGGACCCTACAGAGGCTGCAGCTGGGAAAAAGGGTTTCTTTGTAGTTTTATGATACAGGTTTAATTCCAGTCATAAATCTGAGTGAGAAGTTGTAACCCTTATGAAGCTTTAATATCCTGTTTCTATTTATTCCGTCTTCGGCACTTTGATGTAGAGCGGTCTTCCTAGAGATAGATATTATCTCGCCGAGACCCCCATCCGTGTGTGATATGGCCGAGATCTGTGAGTTCTCAGCCTTTTGATGATTTATTGAACGCTGAGCCAGTGGCATTCCATAGATGCTCGGTTTTTTATCCGGGGTAGAGGCTGCTCTAGATTCAGACGAGGTCTTGGTTTAGAGATGCATTCCTTCATGGGTTATGAGGTGATCCTTAACATCTTCACTTTTCAGACAAACAAACCTCGCTTGCTCTTTGTCCTTCTCTTATTCCAATCTGTTAAGGAAAAGGGAGGGCTGTAAACGAACGTGCGTCGTCTGATGGCTTACAAGCCGCCCTTTTCACTTTTCAGTGCCTTGCTGATGTTTTGCATCTCCAATCTGAGCAAAGGGAAAGTCTGGGTAAAAAGCTCATCTGAGTGATGATCTCTGTTTTCATTTCAGGCTTCAGATTTCTAATTGAGATTACTTTGGAACATTCCCATTGGCTGACGTGTGTGGAGTCAAAATTGGAGCAGTGGATGTAGTATTGACACGCTCTCAGTCATTCAGGATATCCAGTATAAAGTAGAAATGCTGCAGGTATACAGTATACAAATGTAATGTTTTATTAAATATGAACCATACCAGATATTGATACAGTATGTCAGCAGTGTCATCGTGGTGTGTGAATTCTCTGAACTCTGACAGTTCCTCAGCCTCAGCTACATCACTGCAGTTTATAATTGGTTGCAATTAGAGATCGGGACTGTTTCTCATGACCTTTATTTGTATGCACCTACCATCTCCGCGACCCGGAACAGGCACTTACTAAGGATGATTGCCATTCATCCACACATGAAAATAAAACCCTCCTCTCCTCAGGATCCCAGTCCTAACAATGTATAGTGCTCCTACTTTTCGTATTTGTATTTGTTAAGAACATGTCATCTGTTCATATCCAGCTATATCGCTGATACAAATGTAACGCAATTGATGTAATGCGTATGACGTATTTTTCAATTGTTTTTAAATGTATTTAATGTTCATTCACTCATTCATTCATCTTTAGTGAGTATTGTATTCTGGTCCGGGTCCAGAGCCAATCCCAGGAATACTAGAAGCTAGACAGGAACACATCTTGGATGGGATGCCAGTCCAACCCAAAGGACCATGGATACACATTCACACTTGGGGCCAAGTGGGAGGAGAACCCAAAGCGTGTGTATTCACTGTAAAAAAAAGAAAATTGTAGAACCTGAGATGGACTGGTGTTCTAACCAGGGTTTGTTCTCACCTCACTCCCAGTCACGCCCAGGATAGGCTCTGGATCCAACACGATGCAAACCACGATAAAACACTTGAGCACTGAAGATGAATGAATGAAACTGGTGAACTCTCACCTGAACAGGCTGATCGAGCATCTGGAGCAGAACGACTCAGAAGACTAATGTGTGAAAATGAAAATCGGCTTGGCTAGCACAACAGCTCCATATGTTAAATGTGCCGAGAAAGCAAGGCCTCGAGCTTTGGATGTCTTGGGAGTCAGGAAAACAAGGAGTGAGGAGAACTCTAAACACTGTCGGGGTTTGTTAATGCATATCGAGTTCCACCTTAACTAATTATTCGTCTTTCAGGACAGCATGCGATATTCTCCAAGGATGTCGCTTTACAAATGATCCATGACTCATCATTCGTCAGTTGTAAGTGTACAGGTACAGATATAATAGAATTCCTACTGTACTTCCAGAGGTGAAACAGGACGTATGCTACATTAGGCTAAATCAACCAAGAGTGGTACCCAGCTGTACCAGACGTTGTCTCGTCGTACTGGTGGTGGTGCACCTGGGAAATGTTGACACCTTAGACATGTCCATGAATGATGTGTTTGTGTAAAATGAGAATGACTACAAAATCTTCCGAGAGCGTGCCGTATTATTTTACCGTAACATCTCACGACCGGATGAGTGGACACGTCTGAAGCAGTTGTCACATCCTATTCACCGGTCAGTTAAATACCTCAGACACATCATATTTTATTCATGTTGGCATCCAGAAGTGATCTCCACTGATCCTTAGAAGTACACTAGTTCCATTTTGATACCAAAGGTACCTTCTGAAAAGGCAGCTTGGATGAACTTCAACATGGGATCCACCACAAGGAGGTGCAGTTTGTCCTCTGGATGAAGAAAAGGTCATTTTGAACCAGAACAGCTGCCGAGAGACAGAGAGAGAGAGAGAGAGAGAGAGAGAGAGAGAGAGAGAGAGAGAGAGAGAGAGAGAGAGAGAGAGAGAGAGATCAGCATAATGTGGTGAGAAGACAAGTTAAAGAAAGACCTAGCTCTTAGCGCTTAGCTCAAATATCCTATTGGAACATCACACATGGTCAAATTTTGTCTTCCTCATTTCTCTCAGAAACAAATGCTGAAAGAGAAACAAAAATCCTATTCTGTTCATTCTGTTCTCAATTGGAAAAGAATCAACTCTGCTTCATCATGCGTCACTGACACTGGTTATTTTCCTATATCAGCACCACATAGAGTGATTTCTTCCTACAGAGCTTGGGTAACTGAAGATTAAAACCCATCTAAGACCCTCTGACATGTTCAAAATCCATCTTTAGTGTATTTACCCTTTCCTTTTTATGCAGATAAACTCTCCATTGATTTGAATTGAAGCTTCTGCAAAATAAATACACGTCCTAAATGAACGTCACAACGTCAGTCTGGCCTTTCGTTCCATCTTTACCCGTCAGCTCTCTGAACTGACCTGCCATTCTGATTCAGTTCCACCTCATTCATCTGGACAGACCACAACTCATTCTGCTCAAGCCACAAGGACATAATTGCATTGTTGAAAAACATTCACTCCACTGGCACAGACTGCCACTGTCCTGGCTTTGCACCGTGAAAAACTGCAAGTCATTCTGAAATTTAACATTCACTTGCGTTAACAAGTTTATCGTCGACACAACTTCGACAAACGTCGCGCACACTGTCATCGATTTTCTTTTAAAAAAATTTACGGACTTTCCAAACAGCCGAGCTTGCCCTGAACAAAATCACGACCGTGTAAATACTTGATGCATTTCCAGGATGTGAGGTCTTAACCGATTAGACACAGAGCTTGCGGCCATATGTTCAGCGTGTACATTACGAAGCTAACATAATCAATTAACTCTCGCTCTTCTGCTCACGTTTGGGATGATGTTCCTTTTCACTCTTGCTGTGGTGTCTGGAAGGTTCTGTCGCAGGGCTTGGCACTGTGAGCCTTGTTGATCGGATCATTAGTGTGTATCAGGGTGATGTTGGCTTGGCAAGGGCATCCTCTAATGACCGCCTTCGCCGCTAATGACTGCCAAGCTAAATAAGAGAAAATAGATCTCATTTGGATTAGTGTAGCTTGTTGACGGTATCCATCTGGCTAGACCTCGGATGTGAAGGCACGATTTGAAGCTCTTGCTCTTACCTGCTTGTCTAGTAATTTGGAAATCCATTATCGACCATTTCATGTTATTTTTCGCTGAGCCAGTTGCTCAGAACAAGCCTGATAACTGACGTTAATGATGTAGTGAATGTTTTTGTCATGAATTCATGTTTCCGAGTGCGACACGCTCAGCTCTGTTTTGTTTTGAATTCACTGGATGTGCTTTTGCTTTGGACGTGTCTCCGCCCCCGACCTGGTGTATTTCCTGATTCTCCCTTTCTCGCTTTACATTTGAAAAAGTTTGTTAATTTATCACGCACGCTCGTTTCCGTCAGGAAATGTCACGTAGACGTCCGTCGCGACTGTGATTTTTTTTACCTACGGTTGACGAGTGACATAATATCACGCAACGGCAATCGTTATCTCATAATCGTGACATATTCTGCACCTGCGACTTTCTATCTTGCAATTTTGACCCTTTAACTTGCAACGGCGACATAATATCACGGAATCGTGACCTTTTTCTCTCACGGTTGTGACTTTATTTCGCAGTTCTGGCGTAATGTCGCACAATTGCGACTTTGTGAGAAGCAAAACCTCGCAGTAACTCACAGTTGAGAGGTTTAAAGTCACATATGCGAGGTAATCGTTCGCGGTCGCGGAAAGAAAAGTCGCATCTGCGTGATTGTAACTTGCGATTGCTAGTCCGTGTCCTCTGCGAGCTGTGGTAGTCGGAGGCAGGGGCCGAGAACGTAAGAAAAAAAGATTTTTATTTTGAGAGTTGTCCATTCAGACAGCATTAAACAAGAATAATCCATATTCGTAAAATGGGAAAGCAAGCGATTGTCTAAAGCAGTAGGTCTTTGTAGGAGCTAGGTACAAAGAACTGGGAAGACACACATAAGAAGCAATGCTCAGAAATGCACAATTACAATCAACACGACAGGGTTCAAATAAACAAACTAAACAAGATCTAGAGGAAGAACCGTCAGGGAACACACCGATGACAGGACACGGGTGGAGACAGGACCATAATAAAGGCACATGTAGTGAACTCATAATAAAATATAAGAGTGACAGCCGTATCGAGTCGAAGGGTTCGAGGCGTTATCCTTGTATCCAGGTATTAAAGATCCAAACTCGTTTTCCCTCTGCCGCACGTTGTCTCGTCTTATCGTGAACTAACTCCTTGATATTTAATGTCCAGGAGATTGTTATCCAAGGATTTAAGCTTGTACACTTTGTATGGAATATGTTTTTCCTTCCAGGCATGGCAGAGGCATATTTATTTTTAAATATATATTCAGACAGATATTGCACTTCAACATTCAGTCTTAGCCAAGATATCCTAAAGGCAGCACTTATTAAAACTCAGTCGAAGTTTCAGAGCATTCCCAAGTGCTCAGGAATACAAATACTTCAAAACCAATAGAGGGCTTCACATAAGACATCATTTTCTCCTGGTGCTTTATCTGTTCCAGGCTTTCCCTACATGTCTGCATTGCCAGAATCTTTTTTTTTTTAATTTTTTTTTTTTTTAGACTCACTACTCCTCATATATTTCCTATAAATACATAACACCATCCACAATCACCTCACTTCACAGAGAAATGTTTTCAAAATTGGCTATCTCTGCCCTGCTCAAGGCTCTATCACACCAAATTGATTTCTCTGTGCTTCGGGCAAATCAAGGACTCTCAATTAAAAGAAGGAATCTCAGTCCACGGTCAAAAACAAAACCCTTTTTCCTAAAACAGAACTTTTTTTAAAAAAAATATTATTTATTTATTTATTTTATGTAGCCACAAAACAAAGGAAACCTTAAATCTGCCTTAAATCTAGGTGAGGGTCCCGTATGTACCCTGCGTTGTGCCCAATGCTCCCTGGGATAGGCTCCAAGTTCCATCGCGACCCTGAAGAAGGAGTAAGCGGTAGAAGATGGATGGATGGATGGATCTAGGTGAGGTTCTGAAAGGGGAAAAGACTGGCTGGTGTGGAAGGTCAGGGTTGGAGGTGGATCCTGAGGGGGGACCGGTGATGGCGTGGATGGAAGAGGGCGTTGTACGTACGCAGATAAACCGGTTAACACCATAGCAAGAGGGAGGATCAGGAGGGATGGACAATGGCAGAGAACCTGACTCTTGGCGCTCTAAACTCTGGGTAGAACGTTTGGTGGACAACAAGAAGGAGATTGGTAGGAGGAATAGAACCGTCCTTATTCAGATTCTGACCTTCATCCAGTGTTTGATTTATATCACGCTCCTGCTGGCACACATTATAGCGTTTGATATTATTTTGCATACTTTTGCTGCACTTTTCTTTCTGTAAATTCCAACCAAGTGAGTTTACCACCTTCGAGTCAATTCGATGGTGCTCTACTTGAGTGAAGGAGTATGTCTGACTGCCGAGCACATCCTTCTGGATTATTGATTTCATAAATAATAGCCACAACTGGCTGACATGTAGACTGAAATCCACTGCAGTGTTCAGAACTGTGGGCCAATATTTACATGGTGAGTTTGACGAGCATGTCACGCTGAAAAGGCTTTGCGACGTTAATTAGTCGAGGATGGACGGCAAATTAGCACCATACCGTTGTTTAATATTAAAGAATTCCCAAATTCGTTCAGTTAGTCCAGCCATAACTCTGACGTGTGTTAGATTAGCATCTATTAATCACTGATGCTAATCTTTGACCCAAATAATGGCCATCCTCTAATTAGTGCTAGACAGTATTGGAAGAAAATAAAACCGTAGATTTGATTCTAATCATGAAGTGGTTTTAAAATGTCGATGATTCGGCGATTGTGCGTCCATTCAGAAATATGCCAGTGAAAGCAAATCAACATTTTAGGATGTTTTGTGGTCTTATTAACCCTCTCATATGTTATCAATGCTCACGGGTAGGGGATTTTTAGGAAAATCTAACTTTCTCTAACCCATCGCATCAGTGGCAGTGTGATGAGAGCATTATGGGAACAGAATCCATTATCCTGATGTTTTATTACAGATTTTTTTATTCAAGAGAAAAAGAAAGAAAGCCTTTATTGTGACTGATAAAAGGATAATAAAGTGAGATTCCTCTCCGCTGTTCTTCACAGAATAACTGAGCCTCCGAAATATATTATATTCTAAACTTCCTAATAAAGTGAAAAAAAAATGCTTGCACTTATGGGGAATAATAATAATAATAATTTTTTAAAAATATATGTAAAGCTCTGGATATGTTACGCTAATTAAAGGGGAAATTGTGGTAGTAAATAAATGAAATGAATGAATGACTCCATAAATGGATCAATCAATCAATCAATAAATAAAATAAAATGAAAGGAAATCTAAAAGAACGATGACACATGAAAGAAAGAAAGAAAGAAAGAAACAATGCAGGGTGAAAGAAAGATTGAGATGGATGAAAGAATTGAAGAAAGACAGAAAGAAGGACAAAAGAACGATTTAGATGGAGGAAAGGGTGATGTGGTGAATGCTTAAAAAAACTAGAGAGAGGAAGAAAGAAAGAAAGAAAGAAAGAAAGAAAGAAAGAAAGGTGGAGGAATGAATGAAATAAAGAAAGCAAGAACAGGGGAAAGATGGGAAACAATCAGATGGAAACAATTAATTAATTAATCAATCAATCAATTAATTAATTAATTAATTCCCCAGATCTGTGTAACATGGGGACATTAAGGCGCACCTGAACTGAATGAAAGGATGAGAGAATTATCACTCACTAAATGCTAAAAATGGAGGCATTTCTTTTTTGTACTAATTAAAATAAAGAAGATAATATAAATGCACCGAATGGCTGGAATATTGGTCGTAAGAGAAGGTTTGTCCAACACGGCACAAGAAACCTCATCAAGCAAAAGACCAACGTCGGTGAACGGTAGTTAATGTAGGGGCGTTTGTCATCTCTCCGTATGCAAGACTCAGTGACATGTACCGGTGCGTTTTATAATCGAAGCACGCAGCCTGGTTATGATAGAAGGCGTATTAGCCAGCGGGATGCATGGGGGATGTTAATCTGTTGTTTGTCTGTAAGGACCCCTGAACAAAGACAGAGCATCTGAATGATGACCTTTACCTCGTTGTGAGTAAGCGCTCCTCTCATTGTCAACATATGTAATTCCTAGCCTTGGATGCCAGCAGGGTTCTGGATTATAAATCAGCGGAAGTGCATCCGAGCGAGCGACCCGCGGCCCCTGGGCCTGGCTGATGGGACGGCGGCGGACAGACGGGCTGTCTTCGCGTCGCCGTCTAAAAACCCTGGTCAGAAGGTGGCCTTTTCAGAGGCCAAGGAGAGAAAGCGGCTTTTATCAAACTGCCGCAGACGTGGAGCTGGCATTCTGTCATCCGCCCGTGGGTGTGTGTGTGTGTGTGTGTGTGTGTGTGTGGCTATTTATAGAAAACACTGATTTCTCTCCTACTTCACTGTCATTGTCACTGATAAAGGACTCAACTGTCAACACAACAACATGACAAACAGGTCTGAGCCAGAAATACAGGCAGGAACATATCAAAGGCACAACCGTCAGCAGCACTGGGTCATTTCAGTAACCTCGGAGTAGCGCTTATAAGGCTACATAACACCTACATACGCATTCCGTGACGACTGACATCAACCTGCAAAAATATTCTTATAGGTATCACATATAATACGGCCGGTTTCGATCATTTCTGACGTATATAACGCATACTGTATATTATCTCTGTCCCTGAATTAGAATAGCGCTTATAAGCCTACATAACACCTACATAAGCATTCCATGACTGACATTAACCTGCATAAATACTCTAATAGGTACCACTTGATATAAAGCCAGCTTTTGTCACTTTTCACATGCATAACACAGATATTTCCTCTATCCCTGAAAGACAGTAGTGCTTATAAGCCTACATAACACTTACATAAGCATTCCATTCCAACTGACATAAATCTGCATGAATATTCCAATAGGTATCACCTCACATAAAGCTTTTGTCATTCTTGATGTACTTAACACCTGAGTCAAGATGGATTTAAATCAACATAAGGCTGTTATAACAATCTCCAGGCTGACTTATGTCAGGTTATAACAGTCATTAGAGTGTAATAAAAACGTTACGTCCGTTTCCTCTGGAAACAAATGAAAGTGTATTTCTTTTTTTCTATCTTATGCTTATAAATCCTTTAGGAATGCTTATGACAATGTTATAACACTGTAATAATAGTGAGCGTCATGTGTTTTTTTTTTTTTTTTTACTCTGGCTCTGAATGAAAAGAGTTCTTGTTAAAGGTTTCATGACTGTTATATGACTGATAGACTAGTCACGTAATGACATAACGAATATCTGTCACATCAGTTACGTCATCGGAATTGGCGAAAGCAGCCATGACAGCTGACTTCTGGTTATAACCCTTTATGGACACTTATATAGATTTACGTCACGTGGGCTTAGAGAGATTTCCATACAGGATTCACTTCTTTTCACACGTAGGGTACATTCTTCGGACGCGATTTTATCACATGATTCCTTCATGTCCACACGTGATGACATCGTTCCCACGATGTCACGTGTGTTTTTTTTTGGTTTTTTTTCTCGAACGTTCAGAGCATTACGTGAGGAAGCGCATTTTCGTAGTACGATCCCATACGTCTGAAACGCTTTCTTTTCCCGTAATGGCCCTGATTCCGAATAAATAAATAAATAAATAAATAAATAAATAAACAAATGCTGAGTATTTATTTTCCAATTAATGGAATTTATTGGCTTTAAAGAAATTCTAAAAGTATCTGTCGGAAACGATTCCACGGGAAAGGATTTTTTTAAAAAAAAAAAAAAAGAAAAAAAAAATTGAAAAAAAAAAAAAAAAAAAACGGCTTTTCAACTCGTTTAATTGGATGTCGAGTAGCTTTGAGATTCGTCCTGCGTCTCGCGGTGGTCAGATATTGAAAAATATGATTTGATTTCGATCCAGGTGGTCGTCTGGCATGATGTGAATTTTAAACCGAGGCGCTCACGGCTCCTCCGGGGCGCCGAGAGAGAAATACGGGGGAGGAGGGGCGTGAGGGTGCAGTTAATTCTGAGGAAAAAATGTGTTTAATGAATGCCAACGAGGCTGCGCGAGCGATGTTGAATGTGTGGGAGCGGAACCGAGTGAATGCACTTGTGCTCCAATTCCGTTCATGCCGTGATTGCGAGCGACACACCTACGCTGCCTTTCCCTTCTATTAATACGTCGCTGTAATTCCATCTGACAAGTTGAATATGTAGAGCAAAGGATGTGTTGTGTTTGCGTCTAAAGACAGAAGGTGGAAATACACACATTCATCATCATCAGCGCCACGTGACGGGAGCGTGTGTAAGGAGAAGCGATATTTCATTCTTCGGAGCTGTGGGTGACCTTGAGCCGGCCATATCAGGGCTCCGTCATCACAGCTTATACTGAGTGACTAATGCACTCTGGGTTCGACTCCACACCTTTTCCATTAACAGAGACCGTGCGTTGGAACAGCAGGCGAATTAGCGTAGCTCTTCCGGCAAGGACGTACAGTGCGGTATTCGGTTCTATCATTATTTATGCAGGTTCCTGGTATTCAGAATCCGGTTACGCACGTGAATAAGTCTCTGTAAGCTCCACATACAAAAAAAACAAAACAAAACAAAAAAAAAAAACACCTCTGTGTATTTCAGCACTATAAGACAGCCATTCTTTTCTTAAGTAAAGGCGACTGAGGCGCCATCTTTAAAACTGGAGAAAAAAAAATAAAAAACAGGGATAGAAAACGCGAACTCAATAAGTAAATGGAGTTTCCTTTTTGTGTTGTTCTTTGCTGTTGAATTTTTTATCTTTGCTATCAAATGCGGTGATACAATGGCGTACCGTAAAAGCAACAAAGAATTCAATCACGGTAAACTTTTGTAATAAATGGCAAAACTTAACCGTCACGTAACGGTGCAGTAAGATTGTTTTTCAAAAATCAAGATTAGGTCTGAGTAGATGCATTTGACAATGATGAATGATTTATTTTTACTTCTCGAGTCAACCCACTTTCCCCATCCCCACCCATTTTCACAAAGCTCCGCCCCCTAGGATTGGATCCAGCGGTCCAAATAGAGGGTTTACTCAGCCTCAGAATTACTCAGAATTGCACCTTTAAATCATGTTTCTGTTTCGGTTTATAACGTATGTTAACATATTCGATTATTATTATTTTTTAAAATTAGAATTTAAACTTTACTTTATTTAAAATTGACTTAATGTGACATGGACATTTCAATCAGTCTTATGAACTCCCTGTAACGTGCCACCACTCGATGATTACGAAACCTTGATGCGGTGGCTTAATTACAACATTCAGGACGATAACAATTGCAAAATAATCAAGAAGATTGTGTCAGGTATTGAGGAATTACTCTCATCGACGTGAAGTTCGATTCTTTTTCGTTCTTTTTCATTGTAAAGTCTTTTATTCCTCTTACAACACAGCAAGTTGACAACAGTTGCACGTTTTTTTTTCTTTATTGAAGAAGGTTGTCATCTTTTTTTTTATCTGGTTCGTGTTACATCCTTCTTTCAACAACGAATCAAGACGATCACTGTCTTACAAAGAATACTCCATGATGCATGATGGGACGGATTTCCAAGACTGGTGTATTCCAAGCCGGGGCGGCTGTGGATCAGGTGGTTATCCACTAATCCACTAATCATAGGGTTGGCGGTTCGATTCCCGGCCCTCGTGAGCTCCACATGACCCCACATGACCCCACATGACCGCACATGACCCCACATGACCCCACATGACCCTACATGACCCCACATGACTCCACATGACTCCACGTGAACCTACATGACCCTACATGACCCCACATGACTCCACATGACCCCACATGACTCCACATGACCCCACATGACTCCACATGACCACGTGAACCTACATGACCCCACATGACCCCACATGACCCCACATGACCCCACGTGAACCTACATGACCCCACATGACCCCACATGACTCCACATGACCCCACATGACTCCACATGACCCCACATGACTCCACATGCCGAAGTGTCCTTGGGCAAGACACTGAACCCCAAGTTGCTCCCGATGGCAAGTTAGCGCCTTGCGTGGCAGCTCTGCTACCATTGGTGTGTGTGTGTGTGTGTGTGTGTGTGTGAATGGGTGAATGAGACACAGTGTAAAGCGCGTTGGATAAAAGCGCTATATAAGTGCACCATTTAGTATATCTTTAACATTTTCAATCTCAGTTTTCACGTGTGGCTCAAGATTCAGAAGCCCAACATGTAAAAATAATCAATGAATAAATCAATAGAACAACTAAATATATATATATATAAAAGTGTGAATTTGCTTTCACGCCATTTCTTTATATCTTTATATCTGGCATCCTGACTCAACTCCTGTTCAGTGATTAGTAAGTGTGTCTCTGTGCTGTTAAAAATCTGTTGCATACACGTTTCTAACTCCCTCCTCTGCACTCAACATGGCGGAAAATATCCCTCCCTGCGCCCTAGGTTGGAAAATTGCATCACGGCGAAGCAGGAATGTGTTTTTACCGCTCCCTGGGATAGCTGTTCTTTACGTTATGTGATAATAAAATACAAATGTTGTGCTGAATGAATGCAGTGAATAACCGAATAACGGCTCCTCTCTGAGCATAAGCTCGCTTATCATCCGTGAACTGCTCTACACCGCTTCTTCTCCCAGATGCACTTCTGTAGGAATCGGACAGTAGCTGCATTTCGTTGCATGTTCTGCGTCTCTCGGGGATTTCGGCTTTGCGTTATCTTGTCAAATTGAGCTCACGAAGATGAAAGTCATGAACCGAGAGCTCACACACACACACACACACACACACACACACCGAGCGAGTCTGCGTCACACATCACACCGATGGCCACATTTCTATCTTTTGGACCATAAAACACCTCTCCTTTCAGAAAGCGGTTATAAATTATTCATGGCTCGGATGCGCCTGCCCCCGGATCAATGCCAGCTCAAAGACTGTGTTCAGTGGCATTTGGTTCAAGGCCACATTTGATCACTTCCTCTTCAGGCTCTTTTTTTTTTTTTTTTTTTTTTTGTCTCAGCCCAGAAAGATGTCACTATCTCCATTTGATTGTAAGCTGCTGTTGAACAAGACAGCAACACACACACACACACACACACACACACACACACACACACACACACAAGAATAATAATGAAAATGTTTTTTTTTTTTTTTGTTATTATGTAAGAGATAAAACGCTCCATGTCATGTTGTTGTAGGAAAATAATCAACTACAGGGTGGTGTGATTAAGCAACTTCAAATTTGTTTATTTTCCAATAACGCTTCTTACATTACAGAAGTGTAAAAAGTGTATTAAAAAAATTAAATCCTCATACTGACTGTTACGAAGCGCTGAAACTGGAGACTCCTTCCAAAAATGCTCAATAAACGTCTCCTCGAGGTTTAATTCTCTCACCAGGCTCCGATGGGTTGTTTTTTTTTCTTTCCGTCTGGTCACGAAAGACGTCATTATCGTCATCTCTTTGTAAGCTGCTGTTAAATCAGAGAGAGAGAGACTTAAAGTTGAGGGAAATTGGAATGATCTTTGATGAATCATGAAGCCAGATGGACGGCGTTATTCAAAAGGGACAGAGAGGAAAAAGGAAAAATAGACTGCATTTGATTCACGTCTCGTCTCGCCTGAGAAACGCATGCCAGAGAGTCATGCATGACAATAAGCCAGCTTGCGCTGTGATCATGTTGATCAAAATGTGGCTTGAAAGATGCCCGGGACATTAGCAAGACTTTGCTCCTGGTCTGTCACGTCCGCAGTCTCAAGGCTGAGCGTTAACTTTGACGCCAGGCGAGATTGAATTTTTTTTTGACTTTTTCATTCCTTTCTCCCTCAGAAGCTGCAAAACAACAGCTCCGAATCACTTATGCGCTCCGAATCATCCTGGTGTTGAAGAATCCGCTCTCGCCGTGTCTTTTAAACGAGTACTATTCTCAGCGCCATGCCTGCTTGAGTGGAAAATGTGACATTTATGATTCACAGGGCATTAAAGAGCAGCGCTGAAATGCTAGGCTTGTGCAAGAGCAAACATTTTCTCTCTTCCGCTCTTTGGCACTTTGCTTCTCACACTCGTTCTCTTTCTCTCGCTCGATGAAAGCCCAGATGGCCGGAGCAGATGCCCAAGACTCACTCGGGAAGAACGGAAACCCTCCTCCTCCTTTCCTCCTGCCTCTTGTTTAGGTGTCTGAGATACATTTTCGAAGAGGTGATTGGTTGAGCTCCGTCGTCCTGCTGCGCCCCGGCTGAGGGCGAGATGCTTCAGCTAAATTTAGATTAAAAGGTCTTCCATCACCACGGGCAGAAAAAGCAACAAAAACTCCGGTGGTTTTCTGTCGAGGCTGCAGATTCCGACACTACGCCTGACAGTGTACTGTATATACACCTCATTAAGGGAGAGAAGTACACGATAGAAAGACACACCTAGTGCACGTTAACAGTTCTTTTCGGACAATTTGTGTCCTGTAAATATAGACTCTCATTTCAGCGAGGAAATACTGAAAAAAAAGTTAGCCGAGGTGGAAAAGTCGGCTACGGGCACGCGAAAAAGGCCGATGGGATTATGCATTTGGAATGACGTCCTGTTAGACTGAGGAAAATAATCAGTGAGCTATTTTTCCCATCACGAGTGTTTAACTCCTCTTACACCACAGCAATTGCATTTCTCGGGTATTAAAGAACAGCAGGTCACTCATCATGACTTTGTAGTTGCATTTAATCTCGTGGAACGTGACACAAAACAAACCCTTGAAGTTGCAGCTTTACCTCTGATGGTTACAAAGCACCGACACTGGAGACTCCTTCCATAAATGTTTCATAAATGTCAACTTATGGTGAGGAAAGCTTTAACACATCCCTGCGAATGAGCTGTTACTGTAGAAATGATAACACTCTCAACATGGTGCAGTTATAGACCTTCTGACCAATCAGAATCCAGAATTCAGCAACACCATGTTCGAAGGAAACGTATTGACTGGATAGATAACACATATATATATATATATATATATATATATATATATATATATATATATATATATATATATATATATATATATATATATATATTTACAAATCCTCACACTGATTACGATTCACAATTATACTTTGTCCTTTTTTTATGTACAGGATGTCCCAAAAGTCTCCATACATAGGGGAAAGTACCACTTTTTATTCAAATGTGTTCCAATTTTTTTCATACTTCGTTAATACGATTTTTTCCCCCCCCCCCCAGATATTTTAGGGCATTTTTCAGCCTTTAAGGATGCCCTTGACAAAAGAAGAGCATATTGAAATCATTCTCGTGGCAGCTACAGGAAGCTGTCGCAAGCTTGCGATGGACTTTAACGGGAAACATGCCGAGCATAAACGAGAAGAGTCGGGAAGGCACAACCCGACATGGGGCTGGCAAACATACTCCAAACATACTGGAGATTTCTGCGACGCCGTGTATTTATAGTGACATTTAATGTTGTGGAAGAAACAAATTCCTGTTCAACCTTACAGTGTGTCATAGCAGCCGTGGTGTGAAAGAGGGTAACACCTGTAATCGGATGAGAAGTCCAACAGGGATCGCTACACTCTAAATTAAATTGTCATTATTGTGGGGGGAAAAATAAATAAATAAAAAATCCGCCATTTAAGATTGCATGTTTCTTTTAAAAATTTTGAACCATGTCATCTTTGTTCAGCTTCACCCAAATCGAGAGTAAGGATCGGGAAAAGCAGTGTGTATCTCGGTGATGAAAAAGACCATTAGCCAGAAGTGGGTCACGCTGTCAGCCGAGGAGAGCCAGGCCACTTTCTCAGCAGAGAGACTACTCTCGGTGTTTGCTTTAACGTTGACCTGTGTCTGCTCCTGCTCACAAAGTGTTAGCTCACTAACAGCGTGTGTGTGTGTGTGTGTGTGCTTTTGGTTTTCGAACCACCCGCTGGACATCGGTTCTTTCAGATCTGTATAACTTACCGACAGAAAAGTGCCAGAGTACCAATCAGAGATCCTCATGGGTGTCAAACACACAGGCATGGTGCTACTCGGTTCAGTTTTAAAGCTAAAAGCTGGACAAACTGTGAGTTGCCCTGACGGGTTTGTGAGGTCTCTTCGCGGTCTCTCGGTAACACGACGAGCTGTGATTTTTTTTTGTCTCATTAACTTGAAGAGAGAGAATAGAGAGAGAGAATAGAGAGAGGGATGTTGAGGGAAGGTGTGTTTATAGCTGCTGTAACGTAAGTGACAACAGGAACTAACTCGTTTCACAGAACATTCCATAACATGAAATGTAACTGTAAATGGATAAAAAAAAAAAAGTGTCATTATTCATTTTTTAAATGTAGAATCTGGCAAATCGCTGCGGTTGAAGACGAATAAAAACATTTCTTGTGCTTGTTACAGTAACAGAAGACGGTAACCTCACTTCATTACACCATGCTGTTGTTGATTATTCTCCTATATTAATGCGCCCCGTCTATTTTATTCCCTACTTGATAAAAAGTGATTGACATAGGGAAATAGTAAAATTGTGTCTTTTTTTTGTTGTTGTTATAATAAAAATGATCATGTAAACACGGGCATTTTTACAGTCCTGTGAAAAAATAAGTACACCCCATGAAAATTGTCGTCTTTTTTGACACATTTGGACGAGCAAACATTTGAACCTGTTCGAAACAGCGCCTATTAATTGATATACGTTGATATACTTAAGCAATACCACAAGGAAAATTAGCTTTGTCTATCATTTATTCAACAGAAATATCAATAGATATGATATTCAACTGCGGTAAAAGTAAGTGCACCCTTGGGCTCAGAAGCTAGTACAGTATTGCCCCCTTTTAGCAGAAATAACTTCTTGTAGGCGTTTTACGTTATCGTTCACCAGGCGTGCTGGAATTTTCGTCCACTCTTCCATGCAATATTCTATCAGTTGGAAGATGTTTGAGGGTTTTCTTGCATGTACGGACCGTTTGAAATCCCTCCACATCTCAATGGGATTCAAATCCGAGCTTTGACTCGGCCGTTCCATAACCCTCCATTTCTTCTTTTTGAGACGTTCCTTGGTGGATTTGCTTGTGTGCTTAGGTTCATTATCTTGCTGAAAGGTCCACTTTTGGTTCAACTTGAACTCTCGGACAGAGTTATCTTCAAGCACTCTTTGAGATGATGCAGAATACATAGTTGAAGCGATGAATGCAAGCTGTCCAGTCTCTGAGGCAGCGAAACAACCCCAAACCATAACATTGCCACCACCGTGCTTCACAGTTGGTATGAGGTGCTTCTCCTGAAAAGCTGTCTTTGGTCTTGACCAAACATGTCTGCTGTTACTGTGGGCAAACAACTCTATACAGGCCTGGTCTGTGCCTGTATGCTCATTGACAAACTGTAGTCTTGTGAAGGCTTTTTCCTGACACGCCTCCCACGCAGGTCAAATTTGCGCAATCTCTCTCTGATTGTAGACGCACGAACTTTGACACCAACAGCTGCAAGACTTACTAGCAGATCCTGTGATGAAATTTTGGGGTTCTTGGTGACTTCTTTTTGCATCAGACGGTCTGCCCTTGGGCTGAATTTGCTGGGACGGCCAGACCCGGACTAGTTGGCAGTCATTTGAAATCTGCACCGTTTGTAGATTATTTTCCTTACAGTGGAATGATGTTTTTCAAATAATTCGGAGATCTTTTTAAATCCCTCGCCAGACTCTGTTTCACAGAGGATCGAATGTTTGTTTGTCCAAATAAGTAAAACAACAACAACAACAACAACGACGACAACAATTTCCATGGGGTGTGCTTATTTTTTCACATGACTTTATTCTTTTTTTTCTCCTACAATCCTACTTGGCAATTTGGTGATAAAATGAAGGGTGTGTTTGTTAGTTAGCTTGATAGCTTTAGTTTCACTGAATACAACTGCATCTCTGTCAGAGGTTTCATCTCTTAGGGTTAATCCAATAATCCTAGGACTCGGATTTAAAACTGTGAGAAAAATCTATCAAACACATCCAATTACTTCAGGATACAAACAGACAGCAAAGACGCTTAATTGGTGGTCGAACCAGCAGTGATGAAAAAAAAAAAAACTTTAAAAAAAAACAATATATATGTTTTTTTTTTACTTTAGAATTCTCTCCTGTTCACTTGCATGTCATGTTACACCCACTCGAGGTTGGAAGAGAAACACAACATCAAGAGAGAAAGTTCTAGGCTCTGTGTTACGCCTGATAACACACAACCGAACTATTTCTTCTCTCGATCATGAAAAAATGGAACTTTTACGGAAAACATTCATCCAATTGAAAAACTCATTCTTTTTTTTGTCTTCTGAGTACCTTATGGTTTTACATTCACGCTACACACCAGCACTCTGCTTCCATCCAGTCTCCATGTGGAATAAACATCCATTACACCATTACACAATCCTGAAGAGGACATCTCATCAGATAATCAGGGTTTTTTTAAATGGTGTATTAAATGCAAAATCGGCAAGATGTCAGTTCAGTTAGACCGGGACGTTTACACCAGAACTAATATTTACCACATTAGGAAAACATACAAATGTAAATGATCACATGGTCTCTTTTTATTCTCCTATAACATAAGTCTATCAAAACATGTCTTGGACCTTTTAGCCAAATCATATAACAACTCTTGGAAAAAAGATGACCTTTTAACCTTTAAAGATTCTTCGGTTTGTTCCTCTTTGATTTCACGTAGAACCCCACAACAAAGGGTTTCCACTTTAGAAAGAGTTCTATGTAGAACTATTTAGAAAGATAAGAACAAACAAACAAACAAACAAACAAAAAACCGGATAGTCAGGAAATGAAGGGTTATTAGATTTGTAAAGGGTTTCTACCCTCTGTAATGGAAACCCTTTGTGGTAGTAATCTACATAACAATAAGGACAAACTGAAGAAATCTTAAAGGTCAAGGATGGAACTCTGTAACGAAGCGCTGCCCATTCAGAGAAAGCTCCAAGTGGAACCCCTTAGGAGTGGATCGAATCCTTATCTATCCAAAGCTGCTTTGGGGTTCTTTGGATATCAATTAAAGGTTGTAGGTAGAACAAAATAGCCTGGAATTACCCTTAAAACTTTATTTTTGGAAGAATTCTTAGCTATCGAAAGGAGTAGAATTCATCTTCAGGGTGGGTAAAGGGGGTATGGGGGGTGTAGAGGTTCTAAACCTGTCTTTGAAAGGCAGACTCTTTGTTGTAGGGTTCCATCAAGCACCTTTAAAGGGTGTTTGATTTGCCCCTGCAACGAAGGGTTTACCTTTCAGATCGAGTTTCTAGTAGAACCCACTGAGAATGCTAATAACACTTACCTATCCAACGCAGCCTGGAGCAACCATCACAGGTTTTTTTTTTGGGAACGGTTCTTCACGTTGTAAAGGCATTCTACCTGTAACTCTCTCAAGAGGGGGAACCCTTTTGTTGCAGGAGTCCATTAAGCACTTTTAAAGTTATTTTTTGAGTTTGTCTGTTAGGAAGTTCTAAGACAGCCCCCCCCCCCCAAAAAAAAAAAAAAAAAAAAAAACGAATTAAAGGGTTGTTCAAGGCTACTTTGCATACTTCGTTCTACTTTGAAATGGGACCCATTTGGTGTCAGGTTCCATCTACCATCTTCAAAGCTTGTTTAGTTTGTCCCTATTTGATTTAGTTTTAATAGAATCCCTTTGGAATCATGAGAACCCAGGAATTCTTTCTAGAAGGGGAACCCATTGTGTTAAGGTTACATCTTCCAGCTTTAAACACCCTCTGTTATGTAGAATAGAAAAGGGTTCATAAAAGGGTTCTTTGATTATCACTTCAAGAGCCTATGCAGA